>NW_024424230.1:6490987-6640525 GCF_017311325.1 Ursus maritimus | reverse complement strand
CCCTCCGTTCCTATCTCCCTCCTTCCCTTCACTTTCCTTTTCTCCATCTTACAACGCCTTTCGAATTCATACTCTGTGTATGTTATGTTTTTAACTGAAGATACAAAGCAAGTCCCTTCAAGTACCTTAAAGCATCAGGAAATTAATTGTATCATATACTTGGAAGTCAGTGTTTGAGCAGGATTCAAGTCAGGCTAATCACAATGTTATAATATTATACAACATGCAAACAGTAAATCCTTAGAGCTGTAATGGGGAAAAGGGTATGAGGGACTCTGACATATTTAGCTTCCTTTCTCCCTAATGGAAGTAAGTCATGCTGTATAAATTCTAAATTATAAGTCAAATAAATTCACTAAAAAACAAGAATTAAAACAAACAAACAGCTGTTAAGCACCTTATACTCTTTTTTTTTTTCTTTTGCCAGAATCTAGGATTTGTATTTTAACAAATGTGAAAGCAGGTTAGCAATTTTTTGACTGGAAATTGATATAAACCATGTCTTAGAACTGTGCCTTTGATCTTTATACCCAGAAGCTGGGGCTACAGGCCTTCATTGCCACTCCTATTTAGTTTAATATGGACCAGTGTTTTCTTCTTCGGAATTTTAATAGCACAGATGAGATGACCAGGCCTCTGGAGCCACAAGGAAACCTTGCATGTTTTTAACAAAGCTTTTGAAAACACTGTTTTTAAATAATGCTGTTAAATAACATATAGCTTACCAAGTGTGTTTATGGAAATCCCCGAACAATTTACCTATTTAACAACTTACCTATTTCCTGAACACAAGACTACACTGATTTAACACTCAAAAAGACAGACTTTTGTGTGACTCTTTCAGTTACAAAATAAAATACATCGCTCATTTGTGGAACATAAGGAATAGCAGGGAGATCGGTAGGAGAAGGAAGGGAAGAAGAAAGGGGGGGTAAACAGAAGGGGGAATGAACCACGAGAGACTATGGACTCCGGGAAACAAACTGAGGATTTTAGAGGGAAGGGGGATGGGGGATTGGGATAGGCTGGTGATGGGTATTAAGGGGGGCATGTATTGCATGGAACCCTGGGTATTATATGCAAACAATGAGTTGTGGAACACTACATCAAAAACTAATGATGTATTATATGGTGACTAACATATCATAATTAAAAAAGAAAAGAAAAGAAAAGAAAATACACCCGAAACTAATGTAACATTGTATGTTAATTATACTTCAGTTAAAGAAATACAGTGTTTGTTCTCAAGATGGTCTGTCTGCAGGATGGCTCTGTAATATAATTACTGGTGTTGGGATTTTGGGTTTTATTTCTGGCTCAGTCATTGATCTGTTTTGTTAATGTCTGCACCATTTGTCATTTTATTTTCCCCAGTGAGTGTCACCATAAATTAAATGTCTCATGTTTTTTTCTTCCTCCCAAGCATATTTCTATTCTGGTTTCCTTTCAAACATTTCTCCCTCTGTCATTGTCTTAGATATTCTCAGACAATCCAGGCTCATAATCTCACTGCAACTTTTGACTTAATTCTGGCTAACTTGCACATCTATTCACACCAAATTATGTTCAAATTATGTGGATTCATCTTTTTTCCTCATCCTTTCTTTTCCTCCTTTTTTAAAAACTAATCTGTACACTCAAGGTGGGACTTGAACTTACAACTCTGACATCAGGAGTCACACGCTCTACTGACTGAGCCAGCCAGGAGCCCCTTTCTTTTCCTTCTTATGGGTGCTAATCTCACCAACTTAAATGTAGATTATTGTAATTGGTATTATTGAATTTAATTTTTTAATTCAGTCCATCCAGGAATAACACTACCTACATACCTAACATGTTGAAAATATGCTGATCCTCTGCTTTGTAACAAATGGCATTGCTTGTAAAGCTTTTGAGAATTAGATTTTGGTGTACCCTATATGGAGATTTTTCTCATCTGATTGTTTTCTTATTTCTCAACTTTTTTGGCACATCAAAAACTTATACATCTAACATAGCATACTCATTATTCCTTTCATCTTTCCAGTATTTAATTATTTTGGAAAATGAATAATAGAATAATATTTTAAAATAATTTCAATTAGATAATTTAATGCCTGTGTGGGATCTTATGATCAAAAGGGTCAGATTGTCAAAACATACTCACAGAGCACCTAATTCTTAACCATCAGGACATTTCATGGACATTAGCGCTGAGGATGCAGGATAAGAACAGGGGCGCATCCAGCATTTAAGTGCCAAAGGCCTCCAGTCCTTACAAGACAGCTTCTGGAGGTCCTTTCTGCACTGAGACATGCTCTGGTTATGGGTGATGGAGGTGCCCCAGCCAAGGGAGTGAGGAAAGCTGGTGAGGCTGAAGCCGAGTTGACATACTCTGCCAGCACACAGCAGTAGTTTGTCTATGGAGACAAATTCCACAAACATAGTAAGGGGAGGAAGGGTAAGCCCAGTGAGCATTAGTATTTTTTGAAAGTGAAATATTTTAGAATTGCCATTACATGGTGAAATAAAAAGCAGACTGGCTTTTAGTAGGTTTATAAACTTGTCTTTTTATCTTCATGTACCACCTTAAGGCCCACACCTGGTTAATCTACTCCCACTGCAGGGAACAGATCTGTAATTTTCAGGATAATATCCACTGATCAATGTAGAAAACCAGTGAGAACCTACTAGAAACATTTCTACATCATGATTTAGTCCATAGCAACAATGCACAATAACGCTAGGAAAATCCCATCAGATGAAGTTGCAAAATATTCTACTCACAAAAGTTAAACTTTCCATAGTCATCCTTGAGGTAGGAGAATGTTTTAAAGGCTGCCTGTTTTCTTCCCAGAAGCATAATAATGAACCCAGAACGATGTTCTGTCATCTAGATGTGATCACATTAATATAGGCTTATTGTTTGAGCCCCAGATCAGAGTGGGGCTGATCGGACAGATCAGTAACTGTCTCTTATTAACACAGACACCACAGGGAATTTATTTAACTTACCCATGCCACATTTATGAATTAATAAAATTGGGATGACAACTGCCTGCAGTATAGATGGTTATAAAAAAAATAATAGGTAAAGTGAAGTACAATGGCATTTAATGAATCCTAGGCATTTAAAAAAATATATCTATATTGTGGGGGCCAGGAGAGGGTGGCAAATAATTCATTCCTGAAGGCAATTAGAGTTGATTTACTTATATTTGTTATTAATTTATGTGAGAGTTCTACTTTTACAAACATCAATTAGTTTGAATACCAGTATATAAACAGATAGAATGTGGATCCTTTTTTGCTTTGATTGAAGCATGGGACGTGTTTACTGTGGTTGTGTGGATGGTGAAGAGGGATGGGAGTGGCCCTTGTTCAGAAATCCTATGTCTTCCTGCGGTGGGATCCCACAGTGCCCCCTAAAGGTCTCTGGGCCTTGAGGAATGCACGGACATACTCAGCTTTTGCTGGTAATGGTGGCTCCTGCCTCATCTCCTATTACACATTCTTACCTTACTGTATTCAGGCATAATGGTTACCTTTCTGTTTTGTGAATATGACCTAACGATTCATTCTTTACTTGGTATCTATATTGAAATATCCTTTGGAAAAAGATCATTTAAATTCAGTGTCTCTTAAATGACTTATCTAATTAAAGCTATGTAAGTTTATCTGAATACTTGTCACTGCTTAATTTTTTTCCCTTTTCAGTGTGTGTGTATGTGTGTGTGTGCGCGTGCAGTTAATACTGTCTTCATGGGAAAGGAAATAGTTGGCTTCCATAAAATGATTGCTCTTATATAGACAAGACCTTAAACATGCAGACATTCAGTCAAATATCAACTATAAAACACAGACCAAATATTTACAGATCGTTCTTTCTTAGTAAACAAAAAGTAAGCTAAAAAGGTACATTGCTAATAAAAATATCCAATCCATATATGAAAACTTTACTTTGCTCCTGTAGGATCATCTACGATAACTTTCTGAGGAAAAAAAAAAAATCTCCACTTTACATTGTTTGTTGTTTTCTCAGGAGCATACACCTCCTGTCGTCTCTTTGCCTTCCTTCAGGGTTTATTATTCTCTGCGCCAGTTTTCTATCTGATCGTCTTGGTCACTTGCTGGTTAGACTCCTTGAGGACAAGGAATACGCTTAATGACCTTTGAACCACAGTGCCTAGTACTCAACTTGGCACACAGTGTATTTTCAGAAGTATTTCCGGTGAAAAAATGATACTCATCTTGACATTCCATCTATTTCTGACGCCTAATAATGAACTCTTGTGTTTATACTCTTCCTATCCTGTTACCCTGAAGACGGTTATCGTGCCATCCAACGTCTTCCCTAGACTGAATCTGTCTCTAAATATAGAGAGAAGCAGCAGTTTTCTTTTCGGAGGTTTAGGGTCCTGGTCTCCTCTTACGACACAATGGCAGACCTGATTTACATGGAAGAGGATTAGTTTGGACATTCAGTTGGCCACATGGAACATGTCCAAGTTGAATTCAGGATGATAGAAATAGGAAATAGTGAGTCTGGCTTCGATATTTAAAAAATAGCTGATAGTGGCTAGATGATACTGGGAAGTCTTATTCCTTCTAAATTGGAGTGGCATTGAAATATTTTCTGTACTTTTTTTTTCTAAGCTGGCAGTTACAGAGGAAACAATTTCTTTATTTGAGAGTTGAATTTGAAGTTTTTGTATCTTGAATAAGCATGAAATGGATATGCTAATATTACTCTTCTCTGCAAGAAGATGTGTTTATGAAGTGGAATTTTAAGTGATATGCATTTATGGTTAATGTTTTAAATATATAATAGTGCTTGATTATTCAACGTTGGTAAGATATTAACAGAATAAGTACGTTTACTTATTGTCCCAAATTAAAACTTGTATACTAGAAGGTAATTCCTTAACTAGGGGTTTAAAATGTTACATCCTTGGATGCTTGGTTCAATATCAAAGGGTGTCTGAAATGTTAAAGTTAGATGCAAATTGTCATGTGTGAATGTCTTGGAGAGAGAGTGCTCCTTCAGAATTTCAAAGGGTTCAATAATCCCCCAAATATTAATATACAAGCTTGAATATGGACCTACATAAACAAGACAAAATTAAGAGCTAGAAAGATAACCTTCGGAAAAATATTTTGTTACTTATTTTTCTCTACAGTAAGATATTTTAAACTCAATATTGTACTTTGTTTTTCCCTAATGTGTACTAATAATAGTAATTTACTATTTTAATCATTCATTTATTCATTCTTTCATCAATTTCAATTGCTCAGTATTTCCTGTTTGCTGAACACCCTTTCTGCCCAGAGGATACAAATGTCTATGACCTCACAGAACGCAAAGTCTGGGGTCACAGACAACTGATTTAAACCAGTAACTGCTGTTCAGTGTGTATAAAATCACAGCTATGTTTAGTGCAGGGTAAGGCAAGGCTGGTAAAATGTGAAATGTTTAAAGACAACCTTTTATGTGAGAGGTACAGTATAGTGGGTAGTCATGAGAAGTAAAGGAAGAACATTAAGTGCATGTGGTAGAGCTTAGATTGCCAGCCTTGGAAAGAATAAACAAATGATAATTGAATATTTATATTTTGAAGTAAAGAATTTTTGAAACCTATTTATCCAGCATATTTTAGTAGATTAAAATTAATTATGTAAAGTGAAATTCTAAAGACAGAATTCTGAAATTCTTAGACTTATGTGTCCTGACTCAATAGCATGGTATATAGAAGCCTGTATGGGAGAAAGTATATTCAGAGAACAAAACATGAACGACTTTGCCTGGGCATGGCAAGGAATTTCCAGGGCATTAGAATGCACTCACTATCTTCCCAATATTAAGATTTGTAGTTTTATTACTAAAATCAAAACAAAACAAAACAAAAATATATAGGAAATACATAGAAGAATTCATAGGAGATAAATAAGAAATAATTTTCTACACAATGTTAATGTTTTTGACCTCTAGAATACTGGGTACTGGGTTAAAAATAAGAAATTTGACTCATAATTGTACTCTGACCTTAATAAGTAATTTATAACCTTTACTCTTAATATTGAATTACATAATTTTGCTTATTTATTTGCCAAATAAGTTTCATCAGGAAAAATAATTTTAAAATACTGAAAAACATTTACATTTAAAGGTATTTAATATATTGTGTAAACTGTATGTGTGTGTGTGAATAAAAACTATTGATTTGTTTCCCTAAATGAAACAGAGACAGAGCATGGTGTGGGGGAAGGGAGAGGGAGAAGCAGACTCTGAGCTGAGCAAGGAGCCCAATGCAGAGCTCTATCCCAGGACCCTGTGATCATGAGCTGAGCCAAAGGTAGTTGCTTAACTGACTGAGCCACCCAAGCACCCCTGAAAGACTTTAAAATAAGTATTAGTTTCTGGGGGCGGGGGGGGGGGAGGGGAAGAAACAGGAAAAGAAATAATTGACAAACTGAGGGGTGAAAAAAATACTAGTACCAACAAATACAAATCAGTGAATTTGTGTCTATGGTAATTTTAGAAGGTAAGAAGAATTGTGCTCTGATGAACATTATACATAGTGACGGAGAGATGCTTAAAATTGTTGATTTAGGAAAATGGCTTCTATTGAGTCCTGTCCAGTGCTCTAGCCATGGGAGTGGCGTCCTTCACTATTCAGGCAAACTCCCTTTTCATGTTCTTTACGCAAATCTGCTTGGAGAATACAAAATACTTAACAAAGACAGTATCTTGGAGAACATGTGTATTTCTTTATGAATCTTTTCAAAAAAAACCCTTCCCAAATTTCAGTTTTTTCAATTTAGGACATATATTTTAATAATTTTATATGAATGAGAAACAAAAGAAATAGAAATGCTTTTCCTTGGTGCCTTGAAAATGGAATATATTTTTTTGAACTAGATACTGACAAATATTTTTACTCTGTTGCCTGGCATTAGCAATACAGATTTCACAAATGCCCTGTCTCCCTCAGACATCAATCATCAGTAAATTTGGCAGCTAAAATCAGCCTGCATTGTACTTGTGCAGAAAAGAGAATAAATAAATTGAGAAATCTTGGGTCTTTCTTTAATATATACATGTGCTGTTCTAAATTTTAATATAGTTTTAAGTTTTAAATCCAACGCCTTTCCCAAAGCATACTATTATCTTACATATTAAAATAATCACCAATTTTTAAATGTGACAAAAAGGGAACTGCTTATCAGAGAAACTAGAATTTTGCCATCAAAAATATTTTGGAATTATTGCAGATATTGTGTGATTTTTGCCATTTTATTACCTTAAATTTTATTGAAGTTCTTACATTTGTATTAAATCTTGACAGTCTGGGGTCAAATATTTTTGTGACAACGAGAACTGTTAACAGCATTGTTATTATGCCTATTTAAATCTTAACTCGGTCTATAAAGGAATTACATATGATTTGTTTTATTACTTATGTCTCATGTTTACAAAGGGGTGTTTAAGAACTTTCTTTGCAAGTTTCAGTTACCCAGTTTATAAAACCACAATCTAAAGACTTGTTAAGTATGACAATATTGTAAACTTGTGATTTGTTTTGGAAGTTGATGCCCCATAAACCCAATGGGTCTTTCAGTAACATTTTTAGGTTTTTGTCAGTAAGTATAGCTTTGGAAAAAACACTTTGCAAAGTGCTGAATTTCTGTGATGGTTCAATTCATGTTGTCAGTGGAAATATTTACTTACCTGTAGGATTTCTATAGAATCAGGTTGTTAATGGCCCAATTCGTGTTTAGACTTATCCAACAATCTATACATTGAGCTCTGTGGTCTTTTTTTTTTTTTATATAATGTTTTCATTTGGATTTCAAGAGTAAACTTTCTAAAGTATTTGTAATGAGGAATTATTTTGAGAATAACGAATGATCCACATTTGGATCTTTTTTGTTTGTTTGCTTTGCTCTGCAGTCTTTTTCTCCCACATTATATATTTTCTGTCATTTTAAATGACAGTCCTCATTTTCAAAGCCACACTTACTACAATAATAACATCATCCTCATACCCTACGTATATAGGTGTTTTTTCTACATCTGCTGACCCAACATTCTCAATACTTACCTTTAATTTCTTCACTTGCATTGTTTTAGCAGCGTTAACTACATTCTGGGTTACTGGAAAATTCTTACTGCATCTAATACACTTTCGATTTGCTTTTCTTACTGTCCAAATACACCATTTATGTAATTTCCTTACTCCAGATGCTCAAAGACTTGTCAATGCCTTCACAAATCTTTCAGCATAGAATTTAAGCCGTCTACAATCTACTATTGATCTATTTTTTCCAGCCTAGTTTTAAAGTATAGGCCCTTGCTTAACTTGGACCAACTAAAATACAATGATTTTATCTGTTCTCCAAATATGTCCTGTGAGTGATCTTTACTGTGATATCCACTCTGCTTGGTAAAAGTCTCTTCAATATCTAACTGTAAAAAATTGAACTAATCTCTATCCAAGGCCATTCAAATATGAAATTCTCCAAAAACGTTTTTCCCCAATCATACACGCAGATTTTCATCTTATTCTGTGCTCCATATTATTTTTCTTCAAATCTAATGTAAATAAATGCCCTATCTGAGGTTTTATTCCCTTAGAAGATAACATAATTTAGAAAACAAGAAGAGAAACTCTCTTAGGATGAAAGAGAGCACCGTGCCATCCTTGGAAGTAGATTGTTAATAGGATAGATTCATAGGAAGTGCCCCTGATGATAATGATAGGAATATGCTCCATATTTTGGATTCTTTTTTTTTTAATATAAAAAATTGACACAAAACAAAGGAAACTTACCTCTGAGGCCTTGACATGACAGCAGACCTTGATGGCTTCTTTAACCTGGGCCCTAGGAGACAACCAGTTCTGTAGCTGGATGTGTACACATCTGTTTTTCTCTTGTAAACCTGAGATCACACATCCTTGAATACACTCTGAAAAGTGGCCTAAGGAACGAGGTCATCTGTTTCTTGAAAAACCACAGTAGACTGAAGTGGATTGAGAAACTCGTACCACCATGATGTGAACGAGGACTAATCCGTAACAGCAAATCCTTGATCAGGAAAAATATCGGCAAGGGACTGCCTGGATGCCAGCTCCTTCTAGTATCTTGTCAGATGGTGACTTAAGTCCCTTGGATTTACTAATACCCTTAAATATTTAGATAGTTCAAGGGGGAAAAGACACTTCAAGAAGGGAATCTGTACTTCCTGCTAAGAAGCAGGAGGATACATGAAAGTTTCTTTGCAAAAGTTTACAATGCCAGTAGTTAGTGGTACACAATTATTTTTCTTCCCACTCATTAATTTAAAAAAAAAAATAGTTGTTTGTCTGCAGCAGGCAATGTCCTGAATTCCAATGATGCATATGATCAAGATGGGCAAGTGTATGTTCTCATATAGGATATAGAATCTGAACTCAGACCCAGCCAGCCAAAAACAAACAAACAAAAAACTCATAAGACAACACACACAAAAATTAAACACCGCATAATTAAAATTAAAATACATATGAAAATGCAACAAGTGTCACACAGGTCACTATTTTACCCATTCTCTCCACTCAGTGGGCAGTTGCTCTGTCTAAAGTGTAGCTCAAGCTTAGAGCTCTCATTTCAGCTTCAGACCCAAATAATTAATTTCTGCTTGGATGTAGGTCCCTTAAGTGTGGCACATCCAGGTATTTCCTCCAACCTTAATCTTACTTTCATGAATATCTATAATTAAAGGAAAAACTCTTCTGTTGCAATAACTAGAATCCTGGAAACATTTTGGCATCTCCCACTGCAACATACTTCACAGGCAAAGAGCTTGATGTCTTGCTGATTCTCACTCACAGCTGTTAAGTGGCTCTCTGACCCCACTGCTGCCATGTTAGGTGAAAATGTCAATATCTAGTTCATCTTATTCCCTCCATAAGTCAATCTGCACTTATTTCTTCTTGCTTTTGGTCAATTCACAATGTACTCAGGGACCTTTAATTTTTTTTTAATCAACATGTCTTAAGTAACCAAAAATGTTGAGATTTCGCTGCCCTTACAATGCTATAAAAGAGCATGTATACAATTTGTATAGAATGTGTACCATTTTATAATGTTTATCTTTTCAATATTAAAACATATATGCTACTCTTGTATATGGTAACAATAAAAGTAATAAACTAAATATAATATCTGATGTTTAACGATAGCATCACGGTCACTCATTTTCATACTTCAGATGAATGTTGCATTTGTTATTCATCACCTACTTACATTTAGAAGTAGATAATTCAGGATAATTTTGGAGGGCGATGGGTAGAAGTTCTTAAGCAACGATATTTGAGCGAGATCTTGGTGGGGGGTAAAGAAGGAAAAGCAAATACTCCATTCCTTTTAGCTCATAACTCAAAGATTCCTATCATTACCTGCCACTAATAGAGAAATATTCAACCATAATAGTGGATAAATAATGGGCCAGACTTAAATTTTTCTCTCAGGGCTATGAGAATTTTATTAAATAACAATGGATGTACATTATGGTAAAAATTTCATGTATCAGCATATAGTTGGGAAAGGTGCCACCACTAACTCTCAAGCATCATAAAACTATGCCAAAATTAAATTAAAATTCAAGTAAAGTCATACTAAAAATATAACTTTGTATAACTAAGTCCAACTTAGAAACATCTAATTCAAACAAACTCTGCATTAAAGTAAGAATAGATACACATGAATCTTGAGGGAATTGTGTATACTTGTAATCTTTCATATTTCAACTATCTCCTGTAATTACTTTCCCTTCTATTTGCTAAATAAACAGAAAATCAGTTGAGAATCAAGTCTGGGGGCGCCTGGGTGGCACAGTTCGTTTAGGGTCTGACTCTTGGTTTCGGCTCAGGTCATGATCTCAGGGTCACAAGATGGAGCCCCCACATTAGGCTTCATGCTTAGCGCAGTCTGCTTAGAGTTTCTCTCTCCCTCTGCCCCTCCCCACTGTGCGTGCTCTCTCGCTTTCTCTCTCAAATAAATAAGAAAATCTAAAAAAAAAAAAAAAAAGAAAAAGAAAGAAAATCATGTCTGGCATAATTCAAAGCAGGATATGCTCTTAGAACGCCACCATCTCGTACTAAAGGCAACATTATTTGATGAAGTGTCCTCAGTCTTTGGCCAATACTGAGCTGTTGATGCACTTTTGAGGACACTGCACATACTGTGATGTGTAGCTCTTAAAGCTGATAAAAAGATTATTTTAAATTGTGGATTTGATGTTACACAGGAAATAATAAGAGTACTTTTAAGCACTATTTTGTTAAATAACATTTTGTTTGTGAGAATGTCTAACACCAACAAAAATGAGAATTGGACAATTCTTACAATTTTTTTTTTCTGAACAATGAGTTCTTAACAGATATTTGAAACTATGATGACTTAAATTAACCTGAATGGATTTATTTTAAATGGCATCCAGACAGCATATCAGAACATCAGGTGTCATAACTGTTTGAAAATAATGCTTTTCAAGATACAAGACAGCTGGATTATTGAAATTTAAAATACACTCAGGTTTTAAACTTATGTTTCTAGGTCGTGAAATAATACATGTACCTGTATCTACATATAAGTTAATTTTTCTTCGTGCTGACCTATTATCTTAAAGTGTCACTGCTAGGGGCGCCTGGGTGGCACAGTCGTTAAGCGTCTGCCTTCGGCTCAGGACATGATCCTGGCATTCTGGGATCAAGCCCCACATCAGGCTCCTCTGCTGGGAGCCTGCTTCTTCCTCTCCCACTCCCCCTGCTTGTGTTCCCTCTCTCGCTGGCTATCTATCTCTGTCAAATAAATAAATAAAATCTTTAAAAACATATATATAAATAAAGTGTCACTGCTAGAATTTCAGTATGTCTTTACAGAGATATTTTTTAAAAAACACACTGGTGAGTCTGATGAAAAGGTTGACTATGTTAAATAGGACCCAGATGGAGCACAATACGAAGTCATATTTCCATGTTCAGCCAGTGAAGAAGTTGTTGTTGTTGTTGTAACTATATATTTTTTTAATTCATATGAAATAGTTACAAATTAGTTTACAAACTAGACTTTCACAGTATTGAAAGTATATTTTGAGGAAAAGCATCCAATGGCATATGAAAAAATATGATTTGCATTTGCCTATATTTGAAATTTCTTTGTGTTTGCAAAAACAGGTGAACTGAATTACAGATGTTGTTTTATCTTAAAGATTTCAATTTGCCCCCAATGATGAATTAATTAAACATCCTCACTGTATGCATTGTACAAACAACCATGAAAATCTGACCGATGCCTAATTTCTGCATGTAGCTATTTTTAATAGCTAATTAGCTTTGTCCATTGTAATCCTGATTAGCAATCAAGCTGGCATTTCAGTTAGGATTACAGTAGAGTTGCTTCTTTTGTTACATCATTGACTGATCTACACTTGGACTTCTCGGTCTTGATTCTGTTGACATTTGGGGCCAAATCATTCATTGTTGCAGATACTGCCCTATGTGTTGTAAGTGTGGCCTCTATGCGCTGGATGCCAATAGCAACACTGTTACCAGCTGTGATAACCACAAAAGTCTGCAGACATTGCTGAAAGTCTCCCTGGGAACAGACATTTCCCCAGTGGAACACTATTGATTTAGATAGTGAGCATTAATGTGATCTGGGAGAGGGATGAATAATATCTACTTTATTTTTATTTTTAAATTTATATTGCTTCTTTTTCCTGAGAGATCTATGTATTACATTAATTGTTGAAATTTGAAGATGTATGCATTGGAGGAAATGCTGTCTGGATATTTCTCTTTGATCATCTGCTCCTATTTTTAATACACTCTATACAACAGAGAATAGAATACAAATGTAAAATAATTTTCAAAATCAGGAAAATGTTGGAAAATATACAATATAGTGGAGTAGTCTGAGGATAATAATAATAATAATAATGGATTTAACTAGACTTACTGTGGTGATCATTTTGCAATACATGAAATATCAAATCATTATGTTGTACACCTGAAACTAATATAATGTTATAGGTCAATCATACTTCAATAGAAAATAATACATCAGTATGACTATATATCTTATATATAGTTTACAATTAGAGGTAAATGTCTATGGATTTATTTTAAAATATAAAGAAAGATTTTACCAAAGGGCAGGGCTTTCCGTTGGAATGTCCTCTGATTTTTGCTTATATATCATCACCTTCTCCATAGTATTTGCAAAATATACAAGGTAGGAAACTTGGTCATGAAATTTGAATTGGAAGGTTGCTAACCATTAGATTTAAAGCTTATTTCCCCCTTGATCCTTCCAAAATATGTTATTTTGTATCATTTTCAGCGGGGGTATCATTCTTTTCCCTTCAAATTTCAAACCTAGACTATGAAGTAATAACACCAACACATTATCAGGAAACAACCTTTACTTAACATCTTCTCTTCATCCCTTATGAAGTAGGGTGACGTATTTGAAGACTCAGATGGGATCTGAGGGTGTGTTCATCTGTTCTCTTCCTCTTTCTCTCTTTCCTTCTTTATCTTCCCTTTCCGTAGGTTATTCTTGCACTGTTAGACATCCCTTTCTCAGAGTAGATGAATTTAGGTTTGGAGAAAAGTGGTAGGAAAACTGATGGTGGGCGGGGTCAAACCGTCCTCTTCAATCCAACTTAGCACTAATAATGTTATGGTTCTATCTATCTGTTTCTGTATCTGTTAATTGGTTACAAACAATAGGCACTAATCTAAATCTAGCACCTTAACTGAAGTGGTTTCAAAGGTAGAATTTAATATTTAACAAAATTGAAAGTAAAAATGTTTTATTGCCCAACATATACTTCTTTGGGGATTCAGTTTTCAAAGTATTAGTGTATGGTTACAAATAATATAATGTGTGGCTTATAATTTTGTTATTATGTAATAATATAAAAACATCTATTTGAACTGAGATATTTAAGTGTGGCTTTTGTGATGTTCTAAAATACGGAGAAACAGAGTTAATTCTTCCTCACTCGTGATGCTTTTTTTTAACTAAAGCAGTACTTGCCTTTAGGACTAGTCTCCTGTCTTAATTCTCCCAAATAGCATCATCCCTGAAACACACGTTAGTATTAGTAAAATATCTCCTTTCACATTCACACTCGGTATATTCTTTCCAAAACTCAAATTGGAGGGATTGAAAATCTGCCTCCTGTCTTTATTTCTCTTAACAGAACATTGTTCAATGATGCAAAAAGGAGGCTTTTCTATAAATGGCCCCAAACCAGAAGAATCAAACAAAAAACAAAAACAGTTTTAACTTTTTCAGTTGTTTTATTTATTAGAATTAACATTTGCTTTTATCAATGTGTTATTCTAAATATAAAATTAATATCTTGCAGTCTGTGTAAATACATTTTGTAGTGAGCTATACATTCTGGGTTATTGCATTACATTTATCAGACAAAATATCATTTGGTATTTGAAGAATACTAGCATAACCACACTTCGAGAAAATGATTTTTAAAAGTCACATCAGACTTTTGATATTGCTATTATTTACTATTAAAGGAACAAATCTATCTCTGAATCTCTTTCACACATTTGTATAAACATTAGCAAGTAATTTAATTTCTCATGTCCTGCCTACTTTACAGGGTTGTTGAGAGATACAAACAGGCATAGTATTTTTTAAATGCAGGCAGATAATGAAGAAAATTATTTTTTTCCAAAAATTGAATATAAGAAACAAAATGTAATAACAAAAATAAAATATTTTTATTATCTTCTGTGATTGAGCTATCTCTCAGTCGGCTTCTTTCTCTCATCCTTTCTTCCTGGAACCATTAGCTATGTAGCTTCACAAATATTACGATAGAATAAAGTTTTTCTTAAAAACTTTTTCGGTATTTGGTCGGAAGTATTAGGAAGTATTAGATCACTTAACATTCAAAATATTAAAGGAATAGACTTACTCTAGATGACTGTGAAGTGTAGTCTCCTTCTATAGATGGCTAATGTAACTGCTTTAAAATAGATGCTTTGATTTTGCTTTTAAATTACAGGAAAGGCTTAAATTTAAAAATGTGTAGCAAAGCATTCCCTTCAAATTCTAATGTTGCATGTTAATTATTTCCTGAACAACATAAATTCATTTTCAACTGCACTTAATAATACAATTATACATCCCAAGTGTCCAACCCCCCCAAAATAATAATATAATTATACAAAACAAGGGTGTAAAAGCTCTTGTATTTGAATATGATTATGGCTTAAGTTACTACTTGAATTATTCTGAACACATCTTGTAGCTTCATGAAATTTTATACCTCGTAGGCACATTGCTCTTCCTTTATAAAGTAATACAGACTTAAAAAAATTATATACCAAATAATATGCTACAGAATATGCTTTTCTTATATGGTATGAATAAAGAAGACTGCATATTATATATATATACACCTTTTACCATTCACTTTTCAGTTCTGATTTATTTTGAGATCTTGTTATGAGTAAAAGTTATTTTTCTACTCCCATTTTATTTTTAAATCAATTTCATGTCTTTCAACTGTTATTTACCATCAAACAGAAAATTTTACACTCTCAAACACAACCTTCTCCATACTACTCTTTACTTCTTGTGATGTAAACTTAAGCAAATTATTTACTTATATTTCATCTAGGATATCGATCATTAAAAAATGGGCAGTTCTCCCTGAGGCCACACAAAACAATAGCAATACATATATCTTGTGTGCCCCTTTGTGGTTCCCATTGTAAAGTAGGAATTCTCCAACTCACAGGAAGTCTACGGTCAGCAGTCATCATTATTCATAACTTCTGCACGAGGTTTGCATGTCTAAGTGGCTTACTATTTATAAAGAAATTATGTTTTGTGCAAAAATAAGAGAGAGGTAACTCCTTTCTCCTCCCAGAAGGAAATTGCTAGAATTTTCCTTCTTCCATTCTTAGCAAAGACACATGTTTAGTGTCCGTGGTAAAACAGGAATGTGAAAAATAACAATGTCGCTAATAATCTAAAGCAAACCACATGTCCTATGACAGGTCACCTTCGGTCATACTTTTTGATTCAAATTCTAGGTGGTGTTTTTATTTTTACATGGTATTTCAATTGTCTATTTCTTCCTTAACATAGAAAGTCAATTTTTAAATACTAAAAAAAAAAAAAAAAAAAAAGAAATTATTTAGTATGAAATAATGTAAGATTCAGCAGGGTGGTTGTAGCTTTTTAACAATTACATAATATCAAAAGAATTTTTGAAATCTGTGAAGATGGAATGCACTTAGTAACATTTTTCAAATTGGATAATTGTATTCATAGTTCATAAACATACTAGAGGATAAGGCTTAGACAGAGTCCCTAGGTTTCTCGGCTGTTGGAATATTTTATAACAGTTGACCATTATATTTATCATCTCAATTATTTAAATTCAGTTAATTCATATTAAGAATGGCACCTGTCAGAATATCCTCTTATATAGGGTTGCGTACTTGGAGACAGGCTGTATCTGTGTTTAACAGTGTTGCTGACAAAACTGCTATATAGATATCATATGGAGCTGGGTTTTCAATCATGTGCATGGAAAGCTCGATGTATCTTTCATATATATGAGCATATATATGTGCACATATATATGGAAGAATATATATATATTCACACAAATATTTGCATATGCATATACATAGAGACAATGTGTATGTTATAATTGATTAACCACTTTTTTCAATGTGGTGTATTTGTGTTTATGATCGTCTTCAGCACTCTGCACACCCTGAGGAACAGATTTGTGCTCATTTAATCTTACATTTCACATTTTGTTGACAAAGTACTTTGCATTTAATACAGACAAGGAAAATGCAATTTTAGTGAATGTACCCTAAATCCACTACAACTGAAGTCATTTCTTATGTGAAATCAAATGATCATCCAGTGTATTTGTCATTTGTGATTTCTATATGTTTATTCGTAATTGACTTTGAACTTCTGTATTACAAAATCATTAGGTTTAACATTTTTTAATGTGCCATTTATTCACCATTATATTGTTATTGAAAAGAAATGTTTCTCTAATATGGCTTATTGAATGTGTGAATAAATGAAATACATTGATAACTTACATTAGATATTTTTATTTAATACAAGTTATACGTTTGTGTGCACATCTGTCCATCTTTCTATGCACCTACCCATCTATCCATCCATTTACCAAACTGTTACAATTACTCTAAAATGATTATGCCTTATTTTACATACGTACTTAGCAAGTTCATTAAAGTAAATTCAATGGAACCTGCAATTAATAGGTAATAGCTTTTTATTGTTGCATTATTTTTAATAACGCACCTTAATTTATAGTAAAATAATTGAACTGCTAAACTTTCACTTAGTTACAATGAGGTGAAATTTCAAAAATGTTTTATACATAAAAGCATAAAAATAAATTTTCCTAGTTTTTTGTAACTCTTTATAGTTGTAGAGTTGAACCTTTGAGAAATGGTGAATCAGATTAATGATCAGAATGGTTTTAATAATAGTAGTGTTGAACTATGAATCAAAGAACTCCTGCCCAATCCTGAGAAGTACTCTTCTGACTAGAAGAGTTGTGGTCTGTTTTCTAATGCTATCTACATAAGGTTATTACTAGAAAATTTTCTCATGGATCACAGACCTAATTTCCTTTAGAATAATAACTTCAGTAAATTGGAGGTCTGGTGCTAATTGATGGATATCACTCATTTTTTTATGTTTTTCCCCCACGTCCAGTATCTCCTTCTGCTGGAGACTTGAATGAGATATGGAAACCCCTTTCAGTAATTCAATAATGAGCATTGTCTAAGAACTTTTCATTCATGCATTATGTATATCACAATATTTATTGACTAGTCTGTGTAGTACTGCATGGCATTGTATATGGTATAATGTGGTTTTATAATCGAGCCACAGATCAAATATTATGGGAATTTCAAGAGGAAATGATTATTAAAAATTATGAAAGGTTCCAATGATAATGTAGTATTTGAGCTGAGTCTTTTAAATCTAGACAATATTTGACATCGACGAGCCTCCAAAACCACCCCTGTGATGACTGCCATTCCATCTCCATACCGTCACCCCTGCCACCACTACCATGACATCACCAGCAGTTTGAAGACTGAAGGCCATTTCCAAATCTGGCTTCCTACTGAGAAGACATCTAATCTGGCTCCCAGAATTTTAGAGACATTACAGATACATAGTGTATCCCACGATTTGTGTTAAGCATTATCAAAATATATGAACAGAAAGAGCATACCAGTCTAAGCATCTTCCTCAATTTCGCATTAGAGGGACTTTTCTATCTTCAGAGGCATTTGGCATCTTAAGATATGGTAGCTGTCCATGACAAGAAAGAAGTCTCCATTTTCTTCCATACTTCTCAATATCTAAGCATGAAATCGTTACCCAAATATTTACATTTGTATCAGAATTAATGGATTTTATGGGACAAAATTAGACACACTATACATGTGCAGGAAGAAAAGAAAGATCACAGTGACTGTGCGGTAAAGAGATAGAAAGATATAATCAAATTGCTTCTTTAATGAATGTTGTTGAATAGCACCTGAAGTACTCAGTGGGCCAGTAAAAGTGGTGGAGATTAATTAGTTGCTTAGAGTAGAAATATTAGCAAATTCTAATATGAAGGAAAAACTTGAAAACAGGCGCCTTCAAAAAGTCTCAGCCTGAAATATTCAAAAATCCTAATTAGCCATCCCATATCAGAGACACACTAGTGAAGAAATCATAACATATATGTGAATGGATTATTTTCCTAGTGTCCATAATAAAAACCATTATTGTAAGTGAATAACAGTTAATAATAAAATATTTAATCAAGAATTTATTGTTATGCGTAAAAAGGTCATCAGAAGGTCTGCTAATTAAATATAAAACTTACGTAGAGACACTCAACCAAAAGAAATTCAAGGAGAAGCAGGATTTTACCAATCAATTAACAAAGGTGCAGTTGGTCTGTGAGGAAAGTTGTTTGCAAACAGAAATCTAATTTGATTTCATTGATTGTATTTTTATTCCATCCTTAAGGTCGTTATAGGCATACTATATTTAATTTTCCTGAGGCTCTTTGGAAAATAAACTACAGCTCTAGAAGAGGAAAGCTTTATTGTGAAATACAGACCTCTTGAGGAAACAAAGCAGAGCAATTGTGTAATGCAGTCATTCAAGAAAACAGACTACAACCTTAGGAGAGATTACTTTACTCAATCCTAATTGGTATATCTCAGCTTCAATGACAGCAAATTGTTTTCTTTTCACATGGGGTGTTACTGTTCCACCCTTTATGTTGTAACTTAAATAAAATGCCCTATACATGCTGTTTGACTTTTTAAACTCTAATAATTATTTTTGGAAGGGTTTAAATGAAAAATAAGCTTGGCGTAGACGTGCAGAGGGAAGGAATCCAACTAATAGTGGAAATTAAGGTTCTAAGCTTAGCTCTTCCATGGACAAAATCTTCTACTCTTACCAACTCATTTATTTATTTTTCTAATGACTTTGGATAGTTTCAGAAAATAAGAATAAAACAGGTGAAACTTGAAACAGCAGAGTCATTTTGCCCCTTATATCTAGCATTTACTAGAGTCAAAACCAAATGAGATGCTATTGTTCATCTTTTCTTAATTTATGTGATCTTCTTTCTAAGGTAATATTCTCCACCTTTTCACTGCAGTGAATTTTTATCCAATACCCAGACTTTCTCAAGTTTTCCTAATTAATTTAAATGTATTCTTTTTGAATTGAAGAATAACTGATACACAATATTGTATTAGTTACAGATATACAGCAGAATAATTCAACAGT
Source organism: Ursus maritimus (assembly GCF_017311325.1). Classification (NCBI taxonomy): domain Eukaryota; kingdom Metazoa; phylum Chordata; class Mammalia; order Carnivora; family Ursidae; genus Ursus; species Ursus maritimus. Next base: position 6,620,644 of record NW_024424230.1, on the reverse strand, counting down.
GATTTAAATGTATTTTAAGGATAGCTTATCCAGTATGTACTTTTTTAAAAAAAATATTTTCTCAAGTTTCTTAATTTATCAAAGATGTATGTTTTTGGCACTAGCTTTTTGTTGTTGTTGTTCCTGTATAACTCCTTCCATGTATCTCTGGGTTTTCTCCAGTTTTGTTGAGGTTTAATCGACAACAATTGTATGTATTTACGTTGTACAATGTGGCATTTGTATAAATTGTGAAATGATTACCACAATCAAGCCATTTAACACATCCAGTAACTCACATAGTTACCACTTTATTGTGTGTGTGTGGTAAGAACACTTAAGATTTACCCCCTTAGCACATTTCATGATACAGCACAGTATGGTTAACTGTAGTGACCATGATGTGTATCAGAACTGCAGAACTTATTCATACTGAATAACTGAAAATTTGTACCCTTTGATCAACATCTCTCCATTAACCCCAACCCCCAGCCTCTAGTAGCCAATATTCTACTCTCTGCTTTTATGAGTTCAAGATTTTTTGTTTGTTTTGTTTTGTTGTGGATTCCACATATAAATGAATCCGTGAAGTATTTTTCTTCCTGTGCTTGGCTTATTTCATTTAGGATAATACCTTCCAGTTTCATCCATATGTTGTAAATGTCAGTGTCTTCTTTTTAAAAGCCAAATAATATTCCAGTGTATATAGATCTATACACCATGTTTTCTTTATCCATTTATCTGTCGATGGACACTTCGGTTGTTCCCATATCCTGGCCACTATGAATAATGTTGGAATGAACATAGGAACAGATCCTTTTGAGAACTTGATTTTGTTTCCTTTGGATATATAAGCTGAAGTAAGACTGTGGGATCATCTGGTAGTTCTGTTTTTAGTTTTTTGAGGAACCTCTACACTGTTGTAAACCTCTGTTTTTCATAATGGTTATACCAATTTATATTCCCATTAATAGTGTGCAAAGCCTCTTTTAGCAACACCCTCGCAAACTCATTTCCTTCTAGAAAGATGACATTAATGTATAAACTCCTTCCTAATTACCTATTTTTAAATGATACATTGTTTGAATATCTTCCTCAGATATTATAGTGAGGTTTTTTCTTAACTGAATATCATTATGAACTTATAGATTTTACTTGATTCGGTGCTTTTAATACATTAGAATTTTTATTCTTGTTACAACTTTCCTGGTGGCACTCCCTTCAGGTGGGCAGAATCTGTTAATCACCTAAAGGTCCCTTCCTGTGTTGCACATTAAAATGTGCTTTATCTTTGTACCTCCTTGTTTCAAATCAACTTGTTCTTTCCAGGCTGCGGACTAGAATTCGACCATTTCTTCAGTCTCAGTTCCCTGACACAGGGAGATAATACTAGAAGCAATAACAAGAGCTCTTGAAGTTATCATTGCTACTGGGGTAATATTTGTTTCTAGACCATTTCAGTGAAATTTTTTTAAAATTGTGAATTTATATTAATAGATTTAATTCAGTTTCATTGCACTTAACTTTATTGTATTGTTTAACTTTTTCCCCTTTTGTAATTTGGCATATTAGATAACAGTGGCTAATAGCAAACATATTATCTAAATGGCTCTCAAACAAATATTTAGTTTTTACTAATGTTATCAGAGGCGGCAGGTCAGCTGCGGTTCTGCTTGGCTCTGCTTGCCTGGTGCACTTTGGCTCCAAATGTTCTCTTTTTGTAAAACGCTGACTGAAGAAGCTGTCCCGCATTTAGGATATGACCAAAGAATATCACATTGCCGATCCCCAAATAAAAGAGGCAGCCTGATGTGCTTTTCCTACAGGACGATCGAACAAGACACATAACAAGTGGAGGGATGATATATAATCCTATTATAAGGAGGGACAAATAATTGGTAGCAATAATCCAATTTGCTACAGCCTTCCTTCTTTGTCGCAAATATTGCTTTCATCTGCACACAATGTAAACTGAAATCCGTCCCAAGACTCTCCAAGAATTTCATGCAAAACTGGCGTAAAGCTTAAATCCCAGCTTCCGCTAATCCTAATCCAAATTATGTTATGATGCAGTTTTTGTTTTGTTTTGTTTTAAATCTGGAGTAAAAAAGACGACTTTCCCTATCAGAGATTCCCTTAGATGTGTTTAAAAGAGCCACTGCACTGGATCTTGTTCTTCTGAGAAACATGTTCTGACCTTCCTCTGGCTGTTCCTCGAAAAACAGGATCAGAACCTATGCCCTCCCTTTTATTACACACTCCAGTTGCTAGGACCTTTGAATTCCCTATGTAGATGGCCTTGAGCATATATCCATAAGGGAAGGGCTTACACAGCTCTTTCTTTATTCTATTGAAAACCTACTGTCCTAACAGTGTGTCCCTCCCTAAACGCAAAGGGTGGCCAAGTGGCAACTGTGGGGGAAGAACAAATATGGACCGTTAATTGCAATGGCCTTATACATGTACGCAAGGACCCCCCCCCCCCATTACAGGACTGATCTGGAGTTGAAAAGAAGGAGCTAGAGCAAGGACAAAGGGATTCTTCTACATCAGCCCATTGGGGAGGGTTTGTAAGAAATTGACAATGCTGAATTCCTACACACAACACAGACACACACACACACACACACACACACACACACACACATACACACACACACCCCAGTTTTTGGTTTTGTTTTGTTTTTTTTTTTTCCAGCTGACATGGGAATTTGTAGAAAAGCAACATGTGGAGAATGCCACAAAAAGTCCCAGGATGTCTAAAGTACTATACATAAAAACAACAGCTGCTCATAATGATGACAGTGAAGCCCTGGAAGCTACACTGAGAGATTATATGATACATTCTTTCAAATAATTAGCTCAGTTTATAAAATTTAATTTGTATGCTTATAAAATGTGAGGCACTGTTTTTCTCTTTCTCTGTCATGCACCGTTCAGGAGCAGCCCTGTCTGCTATGCATCCAGCATGCAGTGATCAGACATGAATGGGATAACTGAAATAATGTCTGGCGTGAGAAGATGAAAAGTGGGAGGCACATACCACGCACTGGTCTCAAGCAAATCTGAAATCCCCCTGGGAAAATGTGGCAAGGTTTATCCATTGTGATGGTTGATTTTATGTGTCAACTCTCCTGGGCGAATGTCCAGCTATCTGTTCTGGGTGTATCTATGAGACGTCTAAAACAAACCCATAACTTGAACCAATCCTGTTTATGAATACTAAATAACATGGAAATGAGAGACGTGTGGACAGTGTAGAACATCGCATGAGTGATTTAAAATACATACAATGTGTTTGAAATCAGGAAATGTTAATGATACTGTCAGTTCTATGGAAGACACACAGATATGAATACTTAGAACCGATGCATATTTTTAATCTTTGAGCTTATCCTACAAGCCTGCAAAGAGAAACAGACTAGGGCGTGGATTGAAAGAGAGTATATCATTAGTAAGGAGAAAACTTGCTGAAAATCCAATTTGACAATATCGTAATGTGTATTTCCAGAAAGTACAGGTAAACTAGGAAGTATGCTGGAATGAAAGTGATTTTCATTCTTAGATCTAAAGTTTAAGGAGCAGTCTGACTACACAAAGAAGAAAACATTGAGCAGAAAATCCTTCTTGAGAATTCTGTTGACTACCGTTTTTTGAGTTCACATTTATAAATATTTATCCACATCTTTTAATCCCTGCAGTTTCTGAAATTTTTGACTATTTTCTGTCATGGAAATTCACAGTTCATTCTTTACCTGTGTGCCTGTGTACCTTTTGTGCTTTCAATAAAACAAGAGAGTTAGCAGTTTTAGGATACTCAGGAATAGTCGTGATATAAGAAAAAAAACAGGACTTTTTTTCTCTCTGTTATTGTTCATAAATCTCTAATGGAATATTTCTGTTAGGGCAACAGTACCGATCACTCACAGTGCTTTCTAAGTATCATTTGAGAGTGTAAGGGACAAATAGACCATGCTAGACTGCTTAGTTTCCTAAGGCAAAGTGATATACAAAAAAAAAAAAAAAAAAAAAGTTTCTTTAAAAGCGTTAGCTTTATTAAACTGTATTCTGTTCACTCCACCTGTGAACATATTGAATGACATTTGGAAACCTGTTTCTAGAATCCTCTCCACATGAGCAGTCTTATAAAATGTCCCAAATTTTCTGCCATTTCTTTAATAAATATATGATGAGTAGGTACCAAGGCCCAAGTGCCATGATGGGCAGTGAAGCTACAGTTGGAAGGAAAACAGTTACTAAACTTCTAGCACTTATGAGAAAGTGAAAACAGAGAAATGAATACTAATCAAAATATAATGTGGAATGTGCTATCATTTTTAGAAACTACTTTATAGAAATTGCTTAACACTCTACAGGAATAGGTAGATTTAATTACCTTCTTTCTGGAAAAAAATGTGCATATGTGTGTCAGCTTATTAGAACTTTTACTGATAGGAACGATGCATAGCACACAATTTACCAAAAATAGTAAAATATAAAGTAATATTTATTGTAAATTTCAAATGTTCAAATGGAGTCTTACAATATACTTTTGTTGATTATGTCCAAGTCCTACTACGTACAGCAGCCAAGCTATGCTTGCAATTCAACCATGATTTGATAAATCCACTCGAATCCTATTTCATGCAATTTTTTTCAATAAATTTATTGTTATTAAATCTGATATCGACTCTACTGTTAAACTCTTCCTTCCCCTAATGCAGAGTTTGCTCATAAAATGAAATTGTCTTCAGCCTCCTCTCTCCATTTGCTGGATTTCAGGTGTTCATCAGTAATATGAACCACTTCTTGGCTGAATTGGCTAATAGTTTCAAACACTGGAAAAAGAATCTCTCATTTTTCTTTTTGGTACTATTCACAATGTAGCAGGTAAAGACACTACTGATTTTTAAGTGTATCCTGCCTTCCTAACATTTTCTCCATTATTTTAAATCTAAATAATAAATCAAAAAGTAAGTCAAGCCCTCGTTTGTAGCATTTATCATTCCCATGGTATGAATATTCCCACCATGGCTAATTCCAAGCGGCCAATGGCTGATTCACAACTGGACCTTGTGAAGCAGTTTGAGCCACCTCACCTCTATCACAAATAATTTGTAGAACAGATCTCTCTGACTGTCCCGGCATTTCTAATGTAGTGTAATGACGCCTGACAAGACTTCTTTGTCTCGTTCCGTCGGTGCTCATCTTCCTTCAAACCTCTAATCCCTTGCAGGAAAGCAATCTTATTGCACTGAGCCACAGGACTAAATTAGTGAGATATGCCTTCTGGCCCAGGATATGCCCTTTCTGGGTCTCTGACCATAAACGAATTATCCCTCTGCCATCTCTTCCTCTTGCCCCCTGACAATGGTCTGACCCTGATGACAGCATCACCTGGCTGTCCTGGGGCTTCTCCCCTGGGTTTGGGCCAGGAGAGGTGCTGACAAGGGATCAAAGAGCAGGGAGAGTGGGAGACGGGTCCCCTCTTCCAACCCCATCTCTGCTTTGACGTTTGTTTTGTTCTGTGTTTGGCAGTGGCTGTCTCTCTCCATTTCAACTCCAGTAGGATGGTACCTCTCTTTTTGAGTCCAGAAGTCACAGGGACCCCATCAAACTGTTTTCTCTCCAGGCCCTGTCTGGGACTTATATATGATAGAACATCTTCTCGCTTTTCATCTCTGGGGGTCTTCACATCCTGTTGTGGTTTCCCTAACCCTGACCGTGTATCTATAAATACCCTGTTAACATCTTCTGGACCTCTATGCAGGATTGTGTTTTTGTCAGGACAGTGACTGGCACACTATAAAATGTGAGGTTTGAATTAGGTCATTTAGAAGGTCCCTTCTAGCTCCATAATTACAGAGTCTAGGGTTCATTAAGGTCAGTTTTCCAGAAAGCATTTTTTTTATTATTAACTTAATTAAAAATTTTGAAATGATGAATCCCCATCTAAGCAAAGCAGAACTAGAAAAAGAATATTGAACCAAAGATAGACTGTATTTCAAAAATGTGTGTTGAAATGTAGACAAATAAATGTAAGTAATTATGACACAGTAAGCCATGACATAAACAGAAATGCAGCTTGAGAAGCTAAGTGAAATGCTCTTAGATGTTTATTGCTATTAGATATCTAACAGAGATAGTTTGGTCCTTATTGTCCTATCTATATGTACAGTTATTTTTTGTTCATCTGTGAATCAGAGTTTCCTCATATTGGCACTACTAACATTTTGGGCAGGATAATTTTGTTGTTGTTGTGGGGGTTGTCCTATAAAACATAGACTATTTACTAGTATTCCTGGCTTTCACCTATTAGATGCCAGTAACTCTTCCCCCACTTGTGACAACCAAGTATTTCCAGGTCTTGCCAAATGTCCTCGCGGGGGCAAAATCGTCCTCGGTTAAGAACACTGATTATATGTGATTATATGATTTCACTCACACACTCACACACACACACACACACAAACACACACACATGTAGGTAGATACAGGTATGGATATAGATAGATGCTGAAGAAGATTTCAACAATGATTTCTTGAGTCTTGTATTCCATATTACTCTATGCTGTTATTACTCTGCATATTAATACATACCGTAACAGTTAAAAGTTATGATCAGAAACATGGTGATGCTTTATGATTTTTTTCCCTTTTCCTTCCGTGTCATCACCTTCTGTAGTATAATCTGATGGGTGTTTATCTCCGAAGTAAATATACAGATAGAGGTGCCACAGAAGCCAAAAGTGCAGGAGGCAAACGTGCTGTGCTGTTGTTTTTTAGAGATGCAACTCTAAAAACTCCAGCAAGAAATAAAAAGTAACAGAGGTGCCACTTCCCGTTGTGTCATCTCATATGAAAGATGGTCATTTCCATGGTCATCTTCCGCTGCCCTTCCCCCACTGAATGTGCCATTGTCAGTAAAATTCTATTTAAGTCGGCATTTCTTTATCTACTCCACCGCTGGTTCTAAGCATACCTGCGGCTTAGGAATAGTCTTGGCTTTATTATACCTTGTCCTCTCTTTGCTGTAGAATTTGATCACCAGCATCATGTGGGAGCTAGCTCTGTGCTCAACTTAATATTTTTCAACATTTTAGCATGACTGTATAGCACATTATTTCTGCCGATGCTGCGATGCATTTACCATATATTCTGACAAATTAACTAAAATTGCCTCTCAGTATCGTGACTATCTTCCACTCCCATCTCCACTGTTGTGTGTTTCTCACCCAGACAAAATTATTCCCACTTGGAGAGTTTTCCTGCTGCTGCCATAAAAACTGCTATGTTCCCAAGGATTCTAAATGAGATCTATAGATGTATTTATAGAGAAATATACAAACTTCATAGGTTCCTCTTCTTACCTAAATGTTAATAAATAAAATAACATTTATTGTTAGGTAAACTTAAATTTGAAATAAAAGTAATGTTTTACTTACATTATTATTTTTTACAAAAGGCCTACATTTGTTGTTAAAAAAAATTAGAACAATGAAAAGTACATAAAATTACAAAGTACAGCTCTCTAGGGGTAAACTCTTCAGACCTTCTGTAACATATATACATATGTGTACATTTTATAAAATTAGATGCAGGATATACCTGTTGTTATGCAAATTGGTGTTTAAAAATTCAACAATATGACACTGTCAACTTTCCATACCAGGCATCCAGAATTAGCCTTTTCTTTTTTAATAGCTTTATAAGTATTCTATGTTATGATTTCATTTTACTCTTAACATATGGGGAAAAAGAAAACCATAAAAAATTTTGGTTACAAACAATTCTAAATGTTCTTTACTCAGCCTACGTTACTAAAAACCTCTTAGGTCAAGGTTGATTGTACAGTTTTTTACAAAAGGTTCTTTTCTGATGAGTAGCACCCCAGTGACACAGAAGAAAGATGGTTCGGCTAAAGTGGTAACTGTCTTCTTTAACTTGTAGTTGATGAATGAGCTTGATGCCCTGGGACACCCTATGAGAATGATATAACCTCTAGGAGAGTAGCCATTAATTTTTGTTTTTGTGACTGTCTTCTCTTAGTATTAAAAACATTTCAAAAATATCCAGTTATTCAAACATTACTTTAAACAAAGTATATTTGACTCAAACAATATTTAGATAAATATATGGTAGATCCTCTGTAAATTCCCATCAGTGAAAATTATATAATTTACATAAGTGAAAACTGAAGGATGAGAATTAATAATGTCATATGTAAACATCCGTGTTTTTCTTTTTTAAGTCCATAAGTATCTTATTTATAGTTCATGATCTAGTAGCAAAATCAATAGAAGTTGCCATATAATCAAAGATCTTGTATCATTTCAGATTCCTACCCCTCATACCATAAGAGGGTAATCGTTTATTTTGTTGACTGCTGGATGTTTTAATATTTTTCTGTTTTATGGGGATTTATACATAGCCACTGTTTTGTCCTGATCTATGTCACTTTTCATTTCTTTACACTCTTTTCAAATTTAATTCTTTGGGATGGAAAATGTTATGAAAAAAAAAATAGATGCATTACTTGAGTCTAAAAGCCTGGCTATATTACAGTCATAAGAGTAACAATTTATGACTATCATGTACCTAATTGTTACCACGATTGCTATGACAGCTCATAATTAAAGCAAAAGCAAAACAAAACAAAACAAAACAAAAATTTTAGAAATGTGACAGGCGGTGGGAGAGAGCTCTAAGGAGCTCCAGTTAAGGGCAGAAACTGCAACAGCTTCCCAGAAGTGTCACGGGAAAAAGGATTAAAACAAGCCCCACATTCTGCCTCAGTTGTTTGGTCAGCTTGTTCCTGTCCTGCTTGAGTCAACCTGAGGTGTCCCCAGTGGTACAGCCGGAAAAGGGAAAGATGGTGCCGGACAGAGGCAAAATGGCCACCCAGAACCTGGATGTGCCCAAATACTTAGATGACTACATCCTCTGAGGCAGAGAAAAGGCGGGGGGAGGTTTCCTTGTTGTGGGGTTTCAGTGAGTATTTTGCCAATGTGGACAGATTTTAGAAGGTAGCTATACCAAAACATTTGAACAGCAGAAGCATGGAAACAGAAAATAATAATAATAGGAGGAGGAGGAGGAAGAGGAGTGATTTTCAAAACGAGGGGTAGGGAGTTAGAGTTACTGACTCGCATCTGACAACGCAGCTGGTTCTGTGAAGGGCGTTGGCCAGTTGTGTCCTTTACTTTGGGGAGTGTCAGGGAGTTGCCCTCAGTCAGGAGGAAAGGGGAGTGAGTGGCTTCAGGGAGCCTCAGGGACCACCTGGGCAAGAGGAGGCTGACTTCAGCTGGTTGTCTCTGCTGGCCCCTCCCAGGCTCCCTCAGGCCAGAGAAAGTGAAATCCATCATGATTTGAAGGAATTCAGAACACACCGTCCCAACCCATGCCTCCCTGGCATATTGACTTTTGGAGTTATAGGCACTTGCAGAACCACAAATGCAAGAAAAACACTGCGACCTTCTTTTTCTTAAAAGCAGGAGATGACATTCTCATTCTAAAGTTGTCCTCCCTCTGCCCTGAGGTAGTAACATTCTCCTCATCCAGGGCAAGCAGTTGAGACGGTGAGAACTCCGAGCGATGGACCTTGTTCACGTCCTCTGATCTCCTTCTGGTCTCAGCACGACTTTGGTCACCTTCCAGCCTTGCCTTTTTCATGTGGAATCCACGGGTTTCACCCCTCCTCTGGGTCTTCATTCCTAAGGAGGACTCCTGTGCCTCAGAAAACATGGATCAGATGAATTGGCCTGCTTTTTTCCTGTTGATCGTATTATGTCAAGTTTATCTTTAGGCTCACCCAAAAAGAACAGAAGAGGGACAAAGGTAAAGATATGCCCCCTGCAGACCGTTCCACTCCCCGCACTCCCAAGGCCCCCTGCCCCCACCTAACACGGCCTCCCTTCCGGCCCAGTCCCCAGTTCTCTTGTGTGTTGACACCAAGAAGGGACAAGGAAGGACAGGTGCTTGGAGAGGAAGGACTCAGTCACAGGGGCAAGGTGTGTCAGGATAATTTATAGTGGAAAACGGGGAATGGGTCTGAAAATCTGGGATAAGGAATCAGAGTGTTCTGTAGTGTTTTGGCCGGTGAGAAGCTAAAGCATGGTGTGGAAAGAAGTGGAATACAGTTATTCTGAGATTGATGTTTTAACTCTTACTGTCCTTCTAGGGACTAGAATCAAGAACCCTAGCAATTCTCAATTTTCAGTCATTTTGCAGGGTGCTTTTAATTTTCATTTTTTATTGGGATATAATTGACATTGCATAAGTTGACGGAGTTCAAAGTGTTGATTTGATGCATTCCTATGTTTCAGTATGTTTACTAGGCTAGCATTAGTTGACACCTTCATCATGTCACATAATTATCATTTATTTTTTGTGGGCAGAACATTTAAGATCACGTTTCTTAGCGACTTTGAAGTATATACTGCAGTATTGTTAACTCTAATCACAGTGCCGTGCCTGAGATCTCCAGAAGGTATCCATCTCCTAACTACAAGTTTGTACCCTTTGACCATTTTAAAAACGTGGCCTTAGCTTCTGTAGTAAACCACAGGGGCTGAGGCTTCAGTGAAGTTATCTTCTTAAACAATGACACTAATGTGCTGGAAATGCTCTCAGCTTCCAGATTTCTTACTATGCAGCCTGTGTGCTCTGCATATGTCATGGGAGGCTGAGAATTCATGTCAGGTTTAATTACAGGGGAAGGGGATTTCATTCTCTCTGCAACTTCAAACTATTGAAAATGAATTAAAACACAAGCAAAGGAATTCATTCTCAGAGGGAATCCGCGGATGCCTTTCTTTAAGATTGCTTATGAAGATGAGAAGTCGAAGAGCTTGCAGGGTTGCCTTTCCGCCGCCCTGCTGGGGCGGATGTCCTGGGAAGACCGGAGCCAGCAGCCAGGAGAGAAGAAAGTGCTACCAGCCTCAGGACTGGGGAAAGAAAGGCTATGGAAGGGTTCCTAGTTTTCAAAGATCCGGAAAGGTTGGTTGAAAAATGGAGAGAAAGCTGACAGGGGAAGAAGGGAGAGCCTGGAGTCAGTGGGCTTGCAGATGCAGGATAAACAGGTGGTGACAGGGACAGTGAGGATGCCAGTGGTGAATGGCAGCCCCTCACCGTGGGAATGGCCCTTCCCTCTCGCAGCTTCAGTGAGGACGACAGGAAGGGTGGAAGCAGAGACGCTTGTAGATTTGATTCGGTACCGCACTGCTAAGCAGTTATCCAGGTGGCTGAAGGGAGAAAAAGAAAAATACAAGAACATAAGAAAATGAGAAAAATAGAGAAAAGCATAGTAGGATCCCTGACACAAACACGTAAGAATGTATCTGTCGATCACATCTGTGGTTTTGTAGATTTATTTGGCTTTTTCAGAGCAAGCTGACTCAGAGCACCCCAGGTTCCAGGGGAAGCCCCAGACTGGGAAAACCCAGGAAGACAAAACTGTCTCAGGGTCAGTTACTCCCAGGAACGCAAGTGTAAACAAGTCTGGGCGTAGGAAAGAAGAGGAATTTCAGTCTTACCTACTTGTCTCTAAATAAGTCATGTTTCTCTGTGTGCGTTCATTTTCCGTTGCTGCCCGTAATAAACTACCACACTTGGTAGGTTGAAAAACACAAATTGACTCTTACGTTGCCATTGATCAGAAGTGTGACGCAGGGCTCGGGGGCCCCAAATCACAGTGCCAGCTGGGTTTGTTCCTTTCTGGAGTCTCTTGGCAAGTATCTGCTTCCTTGCCATTGCCTGAGAACAGGGCTCCACTTCTCCAGGGCAGGTGTTCTGCCTTCCACACTTTGTAGAAAGAACTTTTACTCCCCACTTGTTCAATGAGTGAGAAAATGATACTATTACATATTGTACTAGCTTAAAAGTATCTTGATGCATGAAAGACTTTGTGTATTAAAACATTCAGGTTTTATAACAAGCAGGCAAGCGGACTGGGAATCCCGGAACACAATAATAAGATCAAGAGTAAATGGCCTCTGTAGTCACCAATATGTATTTCATGCACAATTAGGTTAATAAATTTCTTATCTGAGTCCATCAGATATGCAATCCAGAAATGGAAGTCAGTAGTGACTTTCATTTCCATAAATTTCATAAAATGCATTGACCCTTCTTGCCTTGGACACGTTTCTAGGTGAACAAATTCATTGTGCTCATTCTGACCACCCACACCAGACAAGTAAGCCTCAGAGGAGAATTTAAAACTCATGCCATCCTCTTTACTCTGTCCTTGTTCTCTGATCAGAATGTTTAGATATATAGAATGAACTATTTTCTTGGTAGCATAGCATCTATCTAATTTTCAGATAAAATAATGATTTGGGGACTACAACATTTAGGGGCTCAGTGGGACATTGAGCATCTCTATAGTTGAGTGTCACTGCTGATGTGTTAATGCTGTGAGGTGGAGAAGACACAGGTTTCCGAGAGGTCAGGCAAATTATGTGATACAATCTTTATTGTAGTAACAACAATGGGAAAACCTATGACTCTTGACTGTTTTAGTAAAGCTTATGTTTGGGGTATAAAATTTAAAGAGCCACCAGGAACCTGAGTTTAAGAACTTGGAGTAAAATGGAGGTTACAATTCTCCCTTTGGATTGGTGGCAATTTGTGTGTGTGTGTGTGTGCGTGTGCATGTGTTCTTGACAAAAGAAATGAATTAATCAAATTGATTCAACAAAAGCAAAAAACTTTTCTTCCTCATTAACAATTAAAAGATGCATATTTTAGCAAACACCTTCTCACCAGATCCGTAGCTACGAGACAACTGTAGTTCCCTTGTTGGTTCAGAAGCTCTATAAAACAGGAAAGCCGGGTGGACATAATGTAAGCATGAGTACTGAGGAAATATGAAAATAAATGTGAGCCTATTTAATTAAACAATGCTATTTAAAAATAGAAACAAAGTTTTTTTCTTTAGGATTCAGAGTCATTCACCTGGGTTTTAGAGAAATAAAGTAGAATTCACCTTTGTTTATAAGAGTAGGAAAACAGTGACCTCCATTGAGCTAACAAGAAGATATTCAGAGTAAAAGGAGATTGATACCCCTTCTCTTTTTTTTTTTTTTTTTTTTGAGATTTTTATTTATTTGAGCAAAAGTGGGAGAGAGCACTAGGGGGAGGAGGGACAAAGGGAGAGAAAGAAGCAGATTCCCCACTGAGCAGGGAGCCCAACTCAGGGATCAATCCTGGGACACAGGGATCTTGACCTGAGCCAAAGGCAGGCACTTAACCGCTTGAGCCACCCAGGCCCCCCTCTTCTCATTTCTAACTGAAGAAATCCCCTAGTTTGTTCCATAGAGCTAATGGTTTTGGACACTGATTTAATTCCCAATTTTTCTGGAAAAGGTCCCATGTGAGTTGTTATATTTGGGAATGTATACCAATAAGAATAACAACAGGCAACATCTTTCAGTCAAGTTTAAATCAGTTGAGACTATGGGTATTAAAAAGAAATCTGAAAAGTGAAAAAGAAGGCATCAAGGGAAAAGGAGAGAGATGAGAATTTATTCATCTTAATATCCCCTACATTGTATTTTCTAATTAATTTATATTTATATTTTTTATTTTTTATTTTATTTTTTGAAGATTTTATTTATTTATTTGAGAGGGAGCCCAAGCAGAGGCAGAGGGAGAGGGAGAGGGAGAAGCAGTTTCCTCGCTGAGCAGGGAGCCCAGTGTGGGACTCGATCCCAGGACCGTGGGAACATGACCTCAGCCGAAGGCAGATGCTCAACCAACTGAGCCACCCAGGCGCCCCTAGTTGATATTTTTAGCAGAAGGTGTCAGAAGGCTAAAGTTTGGAGCAATGAGCACTAATAGTTCACCTTTCACAATTTCAGGAAAGTTGTGGTGGAACCTGCATTGCAAAACCCTTCACATGTAATTGTATTTATGGTATGTTACATATTTAAGTTATTGAGTAAATTCATTTGAATATTTTAGGTTCTCCAGCACAATGCACTGCTTATATTTATAACATTGCAAGATAGAGTCATGCAAAAAATAAGCTTTAGAGATATTCAGTCCTAGAATCCAGCGAGGCCTCATTCTGTCCCTAGGTTTGTGGCCATGGGGAATTTGTTATTGTCCCAGAGTCTCAGTATCCTTCTCCTTGGAAAAAAATACATATACATATGTGGTGATTAAATAAACTCATGAACATGAAAATGCCCAGAAAATAGACAGTCAAAAAATCACTTATTTTCAAAATTGAATTTCATTAAAATAGCAATGAGATAGCACTACTTATTCGAATGCCCTAAATCCTTCACAACGACAACAGCTAATGCAGGTGAGGATGTGGAGCAGAAGAACTCTCATCCCCTGCTACTGAGAATGCAGAATAGGACAGCCACTTTGGAAGACAGTTTGGCAGTTTTATATAAAATTAAATGTACTCTTTCCATGTGATCCAGCAGTCATGCTCCTTGGTATTTATCCAAAAGAATTGGAAACTTGTGTGTCGACACAAATACCTGCATACTGGTCTTCACAGCAGCTTTATTCATCATTGCAAAAACTTGGGAACAACCAAGATGTCCTCTAGTAGGTGAATGGATAAACCATGGTCTATCCAGACAATGGAATATCATTCAGTGCTGAAAAGAAATGAGTTATTAAGCCATGAGAAAGCATGGACGAAGTTTACGTACATATTATTAAGTGAATGAAGTTGATTTGAAGTGGCTGTGTACTATATGATTCCAGCTATTCTGTACAAGGCAAAACTATGGGGACAGTAAAAAGAACAGTGATTTTCAAGTCTGGGGGGAGGTGGAGGACAGAGGACATTTAGGGCAGTGAGAATAATCCCTATGATACTATAATGATGGATGCATGGCATTATACATCTGTCCAAACCCATTGATTATCTAACCCAAAGAATGAAACCTAAGGTAAATTATGGATTTGGGATGATAATGATGTGTCATTATAGGTTCATCAGTTGTAACAAATGTACCACTCAGATTGGGGATGTTCATAATGGGGAGGGGGATTATGCATATGTGGGAGCAGGGGGTAGAAAGGAAATCTCTGTACCTTCCTCTTATTTTTGCAGTGAACCTCAATCTGCTCCAAAAAAAAAAAAATTGTCTTAAACAATTAAATGTGATAAGAACTATTTCCTGTCTAGAATTTCAAAATCAAATGATAGAATATTTTTGGTGAGACCATACACAGGTACTTAGAAATACATGCAAATGCTACTGACCTAAAATTTAATGAACAATTTGTGTTAAGCTGGATAACTTGTCAATATTAATTTACATTACTTTAATGAATATCTCAAATGATCTATATGCCTTTCCTTGAAACATTTTCTATTACTGGTAAAATATTACAGTAAAAACATAATTATCATGCTAGATTACATAGATGGGTTTTAATTTTCATATGTTAAATGCAAATTAATTCATATTTTTCAATTATGCATATAAAAAAGTGTGTGTATTTCTCCATTCCACTGGTATATAATGACCAGTTGGTTTTTTTACAATGAGTTTACTGTGGCTTAAGATATGCACTAACATGCTATTTCATCCTTTCCTTCTTCTGTTCTTTCCTTTTCCCAGTGAAACACTGAATTCTAAATGACCATCTGTCTAAAGAGCTTGTGTTGTAAAAAGAATTGATTTATTTACAAGGCACATCTTGGCAAATATTCTTAGATCTTATCTGAAGTCTCAGGAAAACCAGAAACTCTTTCATCATTCGTAGGATCAAATGAAAGTACTTCACATCACTTTGTGTCATCAACCAGGAGCATATAAAATATTTAAACTATATGATAGGGCCTAAAACCCAGGTTTGTCAAGTTTTTGGGCAGTTGCATATGGCCAAAGTACAATATTAGAACAGTTCTATGTGCCCCCCCCAAAAGTCACCACATTTTTAATTAAGGGAATTACTTTATGTAGCACACATAGAGAGAGACACTGACACACACAGACAATGCCAAACACACAAATGGCCAATGAATGAAATCACGTGAAGAACACACTGGATTCACTTCTGTGGAATAAACATTTTCTTTAAAGGAAAATGACTGTACACTGATGTTGATCATACAAAGAATATTTAAAAACTACTATTCTGTTAAACATTTGGACTCAGATAAAAAGTCAATCTACAACAAGAGTGTGTTTGTGTTTGGATCATTTCAGATATGGTACCCCTACTTTCCTTTACAACGAAACACAGACCACGGCAATATTCCAATACTAAATATATTTTGGTTTAATATATGCACTGCTTTAAGGTGATTCTGTAATATTCAGTGATATTATCAGTATTCCCAAATACCCAGCTCTGCCGTGTAGATTAGCCTTTAATAAAAGGAAAATAACTCAGCTTCTCATCTCTGTTCTGATGAAGGCTTCCAGTAGTGAGAGACCAAAAGGAAGGCAGTTCTTGTGTGATGGTCAGATCTGGAGAAGGAGATTATCAGAGGGCTGGACGGGGTACTGAGATTCACTGGTAACTACTTCAGATGATGCTTCAACCCTCAGTGTGCAATGACATAAAAACAAATCAATCGACCAAGAGCATTTAGGCAGCAATACCTTAGCCTTTAGCCAAAAGGATTGATTGACTGGCAAGACATTTGCTATCAGTCTTATCTTACTGGAGGAAGAAAGTTGGAATCAATGTGTAATTTCTCCCTTGGGGCAAAAAGAGGTAGGTTAAAAGAGGAACAAATCACATTTCTATCTTTTCTTCTATATTCATTGCACGTAGTGAATGGTACTTTAGAAAAAAATATATATATACACTACCCTCTGTGTTCACAAAAGTCTTGTACTTCCAGGAATTAAATCATGCCTAGGGATAATTAAAACATGCTATTCATTGATCAAATATTCCAGATGCCATTTTCCAATAATCCATTATTAGGGGACTAATGTAACAAAATTAGTTTTCTTCAGTTGGGACACCAACTTGGGAAAACTGAACTACCATCAAAAATTGGTAATAGGTCGTGAAATTGCAAAGAACAAGAAATTGCTCAGTTTTGCTTTTGTTTTTGGCCATATTGACACTTCTCAGAAATGAAAATATTAATCACTCTTATATTTTTTATTTTTATCTTTATGAAAATGATTTCCAAATTTTCATTTTCATTTTCATATCTCATATGTATTCTTATACAGTAATCTTACATAATTTAACCCCTCTGGGACATTTAACTGAAATACTGTATTCTACCATCAAAGTCAGTGTGTCAGAAAGCCAATTTTTTTTACCTGTGTGGGAATTATAATAATAATAATAAAAAGGATTAGTAAATTTATATGTCATTTTATTATCTACATAAGACTATTTTGAGTATTGGCCATAAGGCAAAACACACAGGTGGCAAAGATCACATAGTGATACAACTAAAATATAAAACTTCATCTCTTTTCAGCATATGTATTTATTTTTATATGTATATATTTCATCTCATTCAACATATATTTACTGAGCACTAGGAAGTTTTATTGGATCTGGGGATATAAGCATGACCGTGAAACATTTTCTTCCTTTGTAGAGTTTATGGGACATTTTGATTTTGAATTAGCTTCCTAATTGGTCTCCTTGTTCTTTGTTCCCTTTGTACATCCTCTTACACCGTATTGACAGAATTGAATTTCTAGGCTATCATAGAACATGTGTTCCCCCACAACCCAATAATATAAATGATTGTGTTATTAACGACAAATTGAAGTTCAACTGAGCTAAATTCTTAGCTCAACACGTATGACCTACATTGATTTGTCTTCTTTGTTTCCAGCAACCTTCTTGTCTATTAATACTAGTGCAATCATTATTGTACCAAACTATCTTGTAAAATATTCCATGCATATCTTTGTTGATGTCAATCATCTTCATTAGCCTTATCCATTTACCTATGAGAGACTTACCACAAAAGCCTCAGCTGAGTCCTTGACATCCACAGTCTTGGTGAAGATCTAATTTTCTAATATATCATAGCAATTATGAGTTGCATGATTGCTGGTACTTAACACAGTTTTATAATTATTTTTATTTTTTATGAGTATGTGTCTCCTCAAATAGATAATTCAAAGAAGAGTTTTTACTATATTTTAACACAGTTTGTTATAAAATATGATTTACTAAGTAATAGTATAATAATACTTTGCTTAATTGAATAATTTACTGATTTGTCAGTTCTGTTATTCATTATGGCATGTGCCCTATTAGGTGCTAGCAGATAGGTACAAATGGAGAACAGAACAAATGACTACACTACCAATAATAAAAGTAACACTCAAATAAATGGTATAATGTTCACAGTGCCTATCATTGCATGTGACATTGAATTTTGCCAATATGTTTATTTTAATCTGATAGTGACCTAAAGAAATATTTTAATAAATATAATTGCCTTTAAATCATATTATATTATTTTAATCAGTAATTCACGTAATTTTTTGAAGAAACAACACAAATGTAATCAATGTGTTAATAGTTTTTCTGTTTTTAATTTTTTTATTAATGTTATTCTTGTTCCATTCTAGCCAAGCTCTATCTTTATTCTCTCTCTGTATCCATCAACAATTTGCCTAAAATGAGAAAATATCAAAATATAGAAGAAAGATATGAAGTTATATACTCAGGAGGAATTCAGGATATGACAGACAAAACAATGCAATTATGGAAAGGAAAATAATTTAGCAGAAATCCAATAAAACCTCAGTAGTCATTTTTGAATTAACTTGGGAATGTTATCAGGTAGAGAAAGAAACATTAGTATTTAGTAGTTATATTAAAATTCATTCAGTAATAAAAAGAACATGCCTTAAGCAAATCAAAAAGAGAAAACTAATAACTTTGAGTCAATTAGAGTAATTAGATGACACTAGGAAGACAATAGAGGAGTTTAAATGGCCTCCCTTCCCCCCAGACTGAACAAACTCAACTCCATATTTTTTGTCTATAAAACTGTTCTTTCCTTTATGTTATCTTTTTGTCTCTTTTCCTTAAATTTAAAAATATTATATAGTTGTAAATTGCAACTTAGTATTTCTTTTCAGTGACGTTCCCTGGCATATGTATTAGATCAATTTATTACATATGTCTCGGTACAGCTCAAGTAAAGGAGAAAGCACATCACCACACATTTGTTGAATGCCTCCTATGTGAAGAATACAGTGACTACTACAGTCTTACATGCAATTCAAAAATCATAACTCAAGTAATGGAAGTTTAAGTATATCATATAATATCAACATTTGACAAATAGAAAAGCAAAGATTGTAATAATCTGTCAAATTATTTAAGTACAATGCAAGAAAACAGACTGATAACAAGCAATGAATTTATGCATTAAAATTAATAGAAGAAACATGGAATAAGATGACAAATCAAGTTATGAAAATGTGATAAAATCAACCCCCCCCCAAAAAAAACACAAAAAGAGGAAGCTATTGATCAAATAATAGGAAAAATCCAACATTTGTCCTTTCTAATATAATGGATCTTTTAAAAAGCTAATAAATAATTTGGAAATAAAAGGATTAGGAGACTTCTACCAAGCATAGGAGAGCAAGTGGGAGACACTGATGACCGTGAAACAATGGAGAAGCCAACACTTTGTAATGATGAGCATGCAGTCTAAAACAAAGATCCAGGATTTATTTCATGAAGCAAATAATAAAAACTATGAATGAAAAATCATAGAAACTACAGGAGAAATAGGGTGAGATAGTATAAGAATAAAAGGCTTTAAATGTCTTATCTCAGGGCACAATTCATAGAAGTAATAAAGTAACCCACCTCCAAATAGAGAATAAACTTGTCAGCTTCTTGAGGATATTGAAAAATTGACCATTTTGAAATCACAAGGATAATAATGGGAAAAGAGCAATTGGTATATAGGAAATTAAAAAGAGGAAGTAAATGTTTAGTTAAATAATATAAACATTCAGTTTAGAAATCTGGACAAAATGAATGTTTTTCTTTGAAAATATATATTATTGTAATGCACCACCAACTCACCACTGGAATTATTAAAAATGAACTGTAAGTAAGACTTACTATATATTCTCATGAAATTTATCAAACAAGTATCCAGGCTAAATATCTTAAGACGAAATTATTTCAAATTGTTAGAATGTTTTAATTTGCAAATTCATTTAATTCATATAAAGTGCTGAGAGAGTAACCAGTGGTTCCATTGTTTTTAACAAAGCCAACACTACAATAATAAAACAATAAATATAATAAAACTCAAATACCTTAGAATATTCACAATTAGGAATATAAAGATTTTCCTAGATAATATAGGAACAGTAAAATTTTCAGATTATTTTGAGGTCAATTAGGTATTTTCTCAGACATAAGACAAGAAATAGACACTAAAACATGTAAGATTTCAGTACATGAACTCATGGGGGGGCAGATGGGTTATTTAACTAGTATCTATGGCAAGATCTGGTACTTTTAGAAAAAAAAAATGCTACTCAGCTCCTTGAAGCAGATAAATTTCCAGATTTAGTAGAGATTATTTTACTTCTTAATGTATTCATATCTACATCCAGAAACATTTATATAAAATATTAAATTTAACAAGTACACTTTTTTTTCTGCAAATACATCCCCCCTCCTTTTATTTTGGCTCTGCTCTCTTTGTTTTTCATCTATTCTATATAGAAAAGCCATCCTCACGTTTCCTATATTAATACACTAGGATGGATTTTTCCCTATTTCTCCCTATTTATAAAAACTTATGTAGACAAATATGCCTATCATATGTATGGACTATTTTCAGTCATAGTTTGTTTTACAAAAAAAAAAAAAAAAAGGATGGTTTTTGTGCCTTGCTTTTCTTCTCAGGAAAACCTCATAGAAATTCCTGTAAATTAGCTTGTCAATGCTAACCTGCTCCCTTTAAGGACTTTGTTGCTGATGACAAATTCAGAGAATGCTTTTAGGAATTTCTTTTTTGTGTTTTTCTTTTCATCAATTACACTGCGATGATCCTTATTGTAGTTTTCTTTGTATTTATACAGTTTAGGACTTGGAGAGTTTTTGTATATGTTATAAATTCTGAGACATTGTTTCTTCAAATATTACTAATTTTCTATTACTTTTCTCCTTTCCTTCTTGAATTTCATCCTCCTTAAAAGAGAGTTTTATCTTTTTTTCCCTTCAAGTGCTTCAATTCGGTTATTTTCTCTTAACCTGTCTCTTATTTCATTAGTCTTGTCATCTTATTGATAATGAGCCTTGTTTTTTGAGAAGTTTGCCTGATAACAAAGCAAATTATATAGAACCCCATGGGTCATTTCCTAATATGAGAATTTTCTTTCCCCTTAATTTTCCTCATTTGGTCTTGTATTGGCATGCCTTTTTATTTTTGAATGAATGCCAACTATTTTGTGTGGGAAACAGTGGAGATTCTCAATGAGATTACCTGCTCCCAGAGAGCATTACCATTTTGCCTTCTTTCAAGATTGCTCTAGGATTAAGATACCTAAAATCCTGGTGAACTATATAGCTCTTCAATGTATCCCATTCAATTATTTATTCCTTTATTTGATTCTTTTATAAGAAAATTTCTACTTGTTTTCTACTTTTCTACTTGTTTTCAGAGGGACATTAATCTTTCACAAGCAATGCATCATCACCAAAAGTAGATGATCCTTAATTTTGTAAAATACTATTCCTGTTAGATTAGTAGATAATAAATAATGGGAAAATGTGTAATGGAAACATTCTCTTTATTCCTGATGATAGTATGTAAATTGGTTAAGAACCTTTTCTAGTATATTTTGATAATATATTTAAAGTTTAGAACTATACACAATTTTTACCTAACAACTGCCTTATTTTTCTATGGAAATATATACTTTGGAAATCTATATTTAAAAATACTTGGAACAGTGCTACAAAGATACATGTAAAGGATTTTATGTGGCTATTGACATAAATATTGAGTGATAAATGTCTGTGTAATCACACAACAGATCATTAGAAAGAATGTTTAATATATAATACTAAGTATAATATTAGATCTTTGGCTTGTTTTGACAGTACCCAACTTACACAAAATATGCATAGTTAGCAGAATATATTGAGATTATTTTCATAAATATTTCATAAATAATTATAAAAGATCTAAAATACAGCTTTTTCAAATAGGCTATGAAATTTTAAAAATTATATTTAATAATATGGATTCAAAAACATGAATTTGATTATGCTAGGTGGAGTTTTGATGCCCTGTTATAAAAGTCTGAAGCAAAAAGGCATAGTTAACATTTAAAGGTTCCTCAACATTTAACTTTCCTTCTTCTTTAAAATATTACGGCTACTATATATGCCCAATGATTCTGTAACAGAAGTTCAGATTTCCCTGTCTTTTACATATTGCCAGTCGTTGATTAAGCAAATCTATCAATTCTAAAGATTTGAATGAATTAAGGAAATCATGGTTTAAAATGAACAGCTCAGTCACATATTCCATTTTCAGTTTTTCTCTTCTTTTGTCGTTATTAATTGTAGAATATTAGCACTTTGTTTTGAGGTCATCAGAGTCAAGACTAACACAAGAGAGAAGCTTCCAGCAGGGATGATGAGCCAATCAGATGCCTCTTTGCTCAGCATGAGGCTTCTTTAGCTGCAAAAATAAAATGAATCAACCATGGAATTTACCCAACAAGCTAATAGCTACACTGTAGTGGCTAGATCATGATATCTCTGTGTCATTAAATGTTGAATGTTAAATAACTTTATAAAATAGGTAGATACTAAAATTATAAATATAAAATCAAATATCAAAGTG
Source organism: Ursus maritimus (assembly GCF_017311325.1). NCBI lineage: Eukaryota > Metazoa > Chordata > Mammalia > Carnivora > Ursidae > Ursus > Ursus maritimus. Next base: position 6,597,852 of record NW_024424230.1, on the reverse strand, counting down.
ATAAGAAAGACAATAAAAAATGAGGTTGTCTAATATATTAATTTGCAGTTTACTTTGAGTTTTCAAGAGTATATCATGTATCATGGATAAGGAGGTATTTATGCATGGGCTTTTTTCTAGGGAGGGAATGCATTTTATTCTAAAAAGGGTTAGAAGCATATATATCACTTTAAATGTTCTTATAAGGCACTTCCTTGCCTTCTTATTAAAAGTATAACTGTAGAAGTTCATCATTTTATAGGTTTGTGTTAAATTGAGGTAGTTTTCACTTGAAATAAATCATCAATACTAATTTAAAATTAAGACATTTGTGAATTTCCCATTAGTATAGATGCATTTATTTTCTTATAAAGCCTTTTTGTCTTATTTTCAGTCACCCTGAATGTTTCATTTTAATTTCAACTGAATTAACAAATCAGAAAAAAAATGTTAAGTGACAACAAAATTAGATTATAGGAAAAATTTAAGCCATATGATTATATATTGTATGTACTATAGTTAGATGTCTATACATTATTATACTGTGTTTTTTGAATTGGTGTGTTAGTTGTTTTTCCACATAAAAATTTAGATGTTTTACATAGAAATTTCTCATCAACATTGAATTTAAATACTCATTTGTTCCTATAATCAAAGTATTGATTAGAGTAAATTCATACACACTCAGGCACATAATTTGACAACCCTTCTCTAGACCACACAATATTAAGTTCCTTTAAGAATAAAAAGAGTAAAACCAGCAAAAAGTAATGTAAATCTTATACTTAAAATTTTAATGCTAGTTGATAAATTATTAATTTAAAATTAAGGCTGATTAATGATGAGGGCATGCCAAAGAGATATAGGAGCCAACTGAAAGATCTCCCAATGGGCAAGGCTGGGAAAATTGAGCAAGTAGTATTGGACGACAGCTCAAAGTATGAAATAAAGAGTCATGAGTCCATACTGATATAAGTAAATGATTGAATAAATAAATAAGTGGGAGAGAATGAGCAAATCTTCTGTGCAGAAATCCAAGGAATTCTGTGCAGAAGAAGTCCAACGAATTTGTATAGATATTCCTTTGCTAAGAATGTAGAGTATTACCTTTCATTCCTTAAATGTGGACTGTGCCTGGTGACCTCCTTCCAAGGAGTATGGTATAGGAAGGGAGAAAATAAAGAGTAACTTTACAGTGGAGAAATCTGATCAATACTGCCTCAGTCAGGTGGTCAAATTAAACATCAACAAGGATGTTGTTGCATAGAGACATGGTGATTGCATGTGTGTTCCCTCAGTATGATGTAAAGAGATTGGTACTTTCCTTCTTGTCATCTTCTGCAAACCCCATTATGCCAATATAATCATGAGGCAAACCAGAGGAGTTCTAACTGAGGTACATTCTGCAAAATGCCTGACTGTACTCCTCAAGACAGTCAAGGTTTTCAAAGACAAGGGAACTTTGAGAAATTGTCACGGTCAAGAGACATGACAAGTCAATGTAACATGGTGTCTTATGTAGGATCCTGAAACAGGAAATGGGCATTAGGTAAAAACCAAGGAAACCAAGATAGAGTAGGAATGTTAGTTAATAATAATGTATCAGTAGTTGTTCCTAAAATGTGACAAATACGCCATAATAACATTAAGATGTGTGTGGGGTGCACAAGAGCACTATATTATCTTCACAGCTTTTCTTTAAATCATTATGTGGTAGGTTTGTTTAGAAGGTGTTTTCTTGTCTATTAATGCATTTAATCCTCACAAGAATTCTCTGGTATAGATATTATTCAGTTATCCTTTGGATAGAAACTAAGCCTTAGAAAAGTTTTACATCTTTCTTAACGTCGTACAAGTATTATGTTGCAGAAAAGGGACTTAGTCCAGATGAGTTTGGTAAATCCTTTCTGCAGCAACCTAATCGTAAAATGCCCCTACTGTTGGGTCATTGGTTTATTCAACGATATCTTTGAAACATTTGTTAAAGTTCCCCAGTGACATGTACAACATTATATATTGGGATGTATATTGGGATGAGTCTTAACAAGATGTAATTGGGTTTCTGAAGATGAAAATGTGGTTTAGAGGTTAAGTGGGTATCAGAGCAAATTTTCTAGATTCAAATACCACTGTAACACTTAGTAGCTGAGTGACCTGGCCAGGTTCTCAGTGGCTTGTTTACTCTCTTCAGTAAAACTGGAATCATGCTACAGCATATATTGCAAAGGGCTGCTGAGAGAATTAGATGTTATATATGTAAAGTGTTTACAATTCCAAGCCTGTAATAAATATCCAATGATTGCTATTTTTTGTAGAAATGCTTTAAATAAAACAGTTACCAACCAGTCAGCAAATAATTAATTTGGACACATTTAAGGCTATCAATCTGGAAATCTTGTTAAAGGATGGTTTAGACAATATAACAGATAAAATAAATGTGATGAAAAAACACAATTATGAAATTAAACAGTCCAAAATGATATATGCCAGGTTTTGCTTCACGAATCAAACATAGCTCTTGCTATTCTATGGAGAGTGACCAAGAGCCTTTGATTTCTTATTGAAGTAAATATCCTCATTGAAGTTTCAGAATAACTCTATAGAGTAAAATTTTGATTGTGATCTTCTTTCTTTTCAAAATTATTTAATATTCAATATTGCCTTAGATTATAGTTGACCATCTGTTATTTTCAATAAAATGGTTTCCAAAAGATTTTAAGACTCTCACAGATGGTTTGCATTTACTTCATTAAATTCTACTGGTATCTGCACTCTATTCCAACTACTTTATGTGCCATTACATAGACGTCTTGGGCAAAAAATTGTTAGGTATTTACTGGATATACTCTGTTCTACAGCAGGATCCAGTCATCCTTACCGAGAAGTTTCCATCATAACGAGGTGTACACACTCATGTACAGGTGTTTTTTTTCTGTGAAATAGACTTCCAAAGTGGGACTTATAAAGCAAATCTAACATGAATTTATAACTTTGATCAAACTATGCCCGATTACTTTACAAACATGACAGTTAGTCATACTTTTCTCATCAGTTTGTAAGACAGTTTTTCTTTTCTTCTGTTGGGTTCTTCTATTTCCACCCCTCCTACTCTATTATCCAAATACAAGGGGAGAAATGATCATTTACACTTTTACTTGAATCTGTATGTTCTGGATTACTAGCCAGGTTAGTACCTCCTCATATTTCATGAACCCTTTGAATTGCCTGTTTTCTGACTGACACTATCCTTTACTTCTTGCTTTTCTTATTTTATTAAAATTTTCTCTCCCATATTTTTTTATTTTTTAAAGATTTACTTTGTTATGAGAGAGAGAGAGAGAGAGAGAGAGAATGCCAGAGAAGGGAGGGGCAGAGGGAGAGAATCTCAAGCAGACTCCCTGTTGAGCAGGGAGCCCAATGTGGGGCTTGATTACTCAATCACAACCTGAGCCAAAACTAAGAGTCAGAGGCTCAACCAACTGAGCCACCCAGGTGCCCCTTCTTTCTTCTTTCTGCCTTATTCTTTTCAGCTTATTGAAATATATATGTATATTATAAATAGTAAACCATTTGTCTACAACTTTTTTCATACATTTTTGCCTGGTATAAATTTGCCATTTGATTTCAAATGTAATATCTTCCATAAAGTTGAAATATTTACTTCTTATATCCACGTATCTGTAAATCTTGAATTTTCTTTCTTGCTAAAAAAGCATTCTGTACACTTGGAAATATTTTATTTTTATCATATTCCACCTTGAATTTACTTTGATATATGCTCTGGAGTAAAGTTTCACTTTATTTTCCTCTGGGAAGCCAATTTTATCTGCATTATATATTAAATAAGCTATTATTTAATCCCATACAATAACATCTTATATAAAATGATCATATAATAATTGGATAAATTTCTACATTCTATCATGTTTTTTCGGTGACTTAAAGTATACTTTACTAGAATGAAGCCTTCCTTATATTTATTTATTGGTTCGGGTAGGGTTGTAATTCTTACAAAGTTACTTAAGTTCTCTGCTTCAGCAGACTCTATAAAATGGGAGTAGTAATAGCAGTTACCTCATAGGGATATTTTGATGATTAAAGAAAACAATACATCAAAGTGTGTTAACAGCACCCAACACCAGTTAAGTACTAGTTACTTAAAAATACATGATGGAAACTTTGGCTTTACCCCCTTTTATCAGTGACTATCAGTGAATTTTGTGTAGCTTTTTACCACTTAGCCATTTTATGCTTATGTTCTTATAAATTTGGGAAAGAGGATTAAATATTATTTCTTTAGTTAAAATATCTACTTATATTTATTTTACTATCTGTTTATTTTTTTCTAAATTAAATATTGAAAACCGTAATATTTCCTCTGAGTACTGATTGGGTCACTTTCTACATTTTTAAACAAAATTTGTATGCATTTTCTTTGTGTCCAAAAATATGGCTAATATTTTGTTTTACAGTTTCCCCTACGCTTTAGTTAAATTATATATCTGCTTGTAGGGCAAAGAGGTCTTACTGTAGATCTGAAACACAACATACACACATCTCTCCCATTAACAGCTGGCAGAGGTAGCACACAAACACCTCCCCCCACCATAGCTGTTTAAATGTCCAAAGATCTGTATCAAAAGCTATTTGAGAACACTAAAATGTTATATACCATGAAGAGATAGAGAATGAAAGTGTTCTAAATCTTCTTTTTCTAATGCTTAGAGTACTGTTCTGTTTTATATATAAAGCTTTCCTTTAACGAATGTGAGATAGAACATATAATGCTGTCTTGGGAATACTACCCATATCTAGTGAAGAAAAACAATTATATTAGTTAAACACTTAGCTATTAAAGGTTAGATATGTGTGCAAAGATATTATAAAATATAGGTTATGAGAACATTGATATGCTTAAGAGGGTGATGTTATTTTATGTGTATGTGTGTGTGTGAGAGAGAGAGAGCATTTCACACATTCCTTGCATTAATTACAGGGCTTTGAGAAGGTGACAGTGTTAGAATCCACAGCAATTAAGTTGACTGGATAAGCTCCCAGTTAAAAGGAATAAGAGTAAAATAGCACATTGAAAACAATTTAGAAACAGTCAAATTAACTATAAATTTGCACATGAAAAGGAACACATATCTGTGTGAAGTATTTAAAGCAATATGTTTTATCCTCATTTCAATAAAAGTATAATAGTTACATGTGATATCTGTGAATATATCAGGATAAGGGATCTCTCAGAAATATTGCTATAAAATGTCAGTTACTGAACAGAACAAGATGCAGAGACTAGCTTGTACCATTACCACTAAAAAACAAAAAACAAAAAGCTACATACCAAATCATGAAATGACCCATGGACCAAGAAAAGGATCTTCTGGGAAGAGTTATCCTCTAAATAGCTCAGTAATGGTAAATATTTGGAGGATACAACAGAGAGACTTGGAGAAAAATCCTGTTCTAGATTTTTACCTGGCAAGTCTCATACTCTTCATGCAGAGAGGATGTGAAGGAAAGTATGGCCCAGCAACTCCATTACTCTGGGCTGGATATTTATTGTTGTGATTCCTCAGTGGGCTCCAGGTTGAACATAAATCATGAAAGGGACTCAATGAGTTGGTGAGAAAACAGATTTTCCAGCAGTATTTATTGCCATTCCAGTACTATGGAAATTGTTGCACATCACAGCAGATGGAATGGCTCAGCAGAGGTTATAAGACACAGGAAAGTTATATATAATAAATTTTATAGGCATTCCCTTCTATAGATTTGAGACTCACCTTTAAGACTCTTTTGATTTCTTCCATAACCTTTTGCCTTAACAAACATTATTTTTTCTTCAGGAAAATGCAAAGTAAATAGAAATTAAGCTGTCACAGAGTCATAACTTTTCAGAATTTCATACTGTTGAATACGTCTAGATTCATGGGTCATTTCCAGACTTATTGTTAAGTCACCTTTACATCTATCCAAAGGATTTCTGAATCTTAGTCCATTAGAAACACTGCCTATATTTTGTCTTTATTGGTTTTGCAGTTTAAAACCTTGTGCTTTAACATGATGCATCTTAGGACCATCTTGTGATACACAATCACTGTCAGGAGAAGGGGGTTAGAGGGGCACCTGGGTGGCTCAGGCATTAAGCGCCTGCCTTCAGCTCAGGGCCTGATCCCAGCGCTCTGGGATCGAGCCCCCATCAGGCTCCCTGCTCCGCTGGGAGCCTGCTTCTTCCTCTCCCACTCCCCCTGCTTGTGTTCCCTCTCTCGCTGGCTGTCTCTCTCTGTGTCAGATAAATAAATTAAAAATAAAAAAGAAGGGGGTTAGAAAAAGTCATGCAAGCACTGAACAGAATATTAAAGGGAGCAGACAAGTTAAAATTAAGCTTAATTTTTATTTTCAGGCATACTTGAAAACGAAAGATAAAGAAAGGCAGCAGCACATCAATGATGACTCTGTGTCAGCCTCATCTATATAAAGACCAGCTGTAACACATAGGCCATGGCACCTACTTTACATAAGGTTCATTAATGGCAATAATACACTGCTTAAAAAAACGAGCAACAAACCTAATTAGATGGTTGGAAAATTGAGCCTTAGGTATGCTGGTAATTCATAGTTCTGCAAATGATTTATATGATGTAAATGAGGAATAACAAATCTTATAAAACTTCATTTTATTAATAAAAATGAGTCACTTTCATAAAGTTTTGAGCATTGTTTTAGTTTCCTATTGCCTGTGTATCAAATTACAAACTAGGTAATTTAAATAACAGATATTTAAAGGACTTACCAATACTGGTGGGAGAAATGCCTACAACATGTCTGCAGTGGCTTAAGTGTGAGAGGGAATGCAGTAGGCGGGACTGGCGAGAGGAAGGGAATAGAGGAGCCCCGATAGAAAAGAATTAGTCAAGTTGGTGAAAACAGGGAAGGGATTTTCTAGAAAGAAGGGTGTGTGTGTGTGTGTGTGTGTGTGTGTGTGTGTGTGTGTGTGTGTGTGAGAGAGAGAGAGAGAGGGGGGGGGGGAGAGAGGGAGAGAGAAAATGAGTGAGCTTGTCAAGAGCAGTGAGAGGGGAGTATTTGAGGAAGTGAGTAATGCTTTGTGAGCTCCACCAGATGTGGGCCTCAATCCTAATGGTCAGCAATGCTCAGGGACTTTTAATACATCTGGTGTCTACATCCTCCATCAGGTTGGCTTGGTACATATTGGACTCTAATCATGGGTAGTGATAATGTTAATACCATTTTATTTTTATGTATATTCAAGCTGGAAAGGACTTTGAATTTCTAGAGACTTCTCAATTCTATCCAAGTGTCGTAGAAAACAAATGAAGGATTTAGAGGGTCCAGATATGACAGTTAAATTTCTGCTTTAGAAAGATAAATATGGGAGTGCTGGACATTATGTTGGATTACCCAAGATCAGAAACATGAAGAATGAGAAAGAATCTATTATTTTAAATCAGAAATTACAAGGCCTGACTTAAGGTAATGGCATTTTCATCCCTAAATGGGGTTGATGGATGCATCGGTAAATGAGGGCTAATGGATAAAAATAAATTTTGAGTGATACTTTGGGAGTGAATTTATAGGACATAACATTTCCCGTATATAATAATTTTTACATTTACACCCTCAGCCCTGACTCCCAATAATTCTGTATATCTACATGACTTCTGCAATTGGATGTCATATAGATATTTTAAATTTCACATAGTGAAAATAAAAATCTTGATTACTACTCTTTTCCCACTATCTAGCTTACCCATTGTATTTATGGCAAATTTTTCTTGCATTTGTTCTGGGAGAATATTTTGGAATCATCCTTATCACATTTCCCTTCTGTTCACCCCACAACTAAACCAGCAACAAATCCTCTACTTCCATACTGTTTTCAGAAAGTCATCACTCCTCAAAACTTTCACCATGACCACACCCTGGTTCACACCACTAATGGGTCTTAGTTGACCTATTACAGTAGATCCTTAATAGATATTTATGTGTTGGACTTTGCCTTTCTTCCATAAGATTCAGAGACTCTTCTAAAATGTAAGTAAAGTCTTGTCACTTTCCTGCTTAGGATACTCCAATGGCCACTCATTCCTCTCAGAGTAAAAGCCAGGTCCTTATCAACTAATGCCACTTTTATGTTTCTCTGAAACCAAAGTCCATAATTGTATCCATGAACATGTTTGTTAATCTAATCAAATGTAAGGAAAAATAAGAAGGATTTCTGTGATCTTCATATCTTTCAAGCATGATGATTATAAAGGTGCCCTGAGGCCTATAGGATATTTGTGGATTTAAGTATTAGCTGACATTTGGGCATGTATACATTTAAATAGATAATAGAAACACATTCACTTATGTCCTATATCTTTTAAGCTGCTAACTCTGCAAATTGGTAGAATAAACATAAACAAAATTACCCATCATGTAGAATTTAAGTCTATGAAAATAATAAATGGAAATACATTTTACTATGAATCATAGCAATTTACTACTAAGCAATTACTAATAAACAATAATAGTAATTACTACTAAGATATAATTTTTAGTTCAGCACTTCGCTATTATTCTAAATTAGAGTCAACGAACACTTTACAATTTTATCATGTTAATTATTTTAACATCTAGTGATATTTTATGGAGTAAGATGGAGACATTAAAAAATTATTTGAATTCTTTGTCCATTAAATCATTCTTTTATTTACAGCCATAAAGTCATTGATTTAATGTTAGATCACTAAATCTCTCAAGTACAAAGATGCTGTAAAATAGTGAACTCTGACAAATGTCTAAAAATATTGAATAAAGAAGGCAAAAGGTTTACTGAAAATGATTCTTTGTTTAGTCAAGGGAAACATACATTTTGTACTTTCCACTTTCTGTTTTTCCAGGGATAAAATATTTAGTGTGGCAGTATAAACTATATTCTTAGAGAGCTAGGGCTAGCCTGGCTAAAATGGCTTAAAGCTCTAAATACTTTAGGGTATGCTTAAAGGGAGTAATTTGGAGTAGTTTTCCTCCCTGTTGTAAAATATTATTAGACAGCTGAAAAGTAAGAAATAAATGACAGTTTTGAGAAGAAAAATTGCACATGGATGTGAAAACTAAAAACAGCTGATAAATTCCTCTCCCATACAATTAATACAAATGATTATATTGATTAATGCATTCACTGTTTCAATTCCTAAATGAAATAATGGGACACTCCAGGGTAGGTTCTGTACTATAAGCTGCTGACAAAATATTAATATGGTTGACATATCTCTGCATTCATACAAATTATGGCATAGGATGGGAAAGAAAATTTATAGTGTGCTATGTGGACAGGGAGAGGGTTTCTAACTGTAAATTAAGAAAAAAGGAGAAACAAGGAAAAGTTCAAGTAGAAGGGTCAATATCCACGGTCTTGATATTGAGGCCTTGATCGAGGACTCAGAAAACATTTAACCTGCACAGAGAGAGTAGAGAATGAATGGTAAGTCAGGACCAAGGTGGGTTATGAAAGTTCTAGTACATAGTGCTAGGAATCTTGATTATTTTTTCAGAATAAGGGGAGACCAATGATGGATTTTTATGATTCATAATTTTAGAAGATTTTCTATTTCAGCAAGGACACCATAGTGGGCTATGTGGGCCAGGATGGATAAGAGGCAGGGCTAAGGCATGGAGGAACTTACTGGGCTGAAATTGGGCTGGGAAAAATCTGATAATAAGTGAGATGGAGAGAGGTAAGAGAATTTGATTTGCATCTTACATTGCCTCAGCAAGCATATGTGAAAATGATTACTCCAGTCTTTCTCCAAAGAGCTCTATGATCCTTTAACCATATAACAGTCTGCTGAAGAAAGTAAAATACACACATATTTTGCGGGCTATAGTATATAAGACATGAGCTGACATTAATCTCTACGGGCACAAAGTATTCATGAACCTCCTGTTAGGGGATAAATGGTATGGACAAATGAGGATTTAGTAATAAATAGAGTCCTTGTCTTGATCTAATGATGGATAGACAAGCTTATCCATCTGATAGTGGTTCTAATGTAATGGTTCATAGAGATTCTGTCTCAATGTATTAATAAACACCAAAAACTGCTGCTGAATAAAGTCTCATTCAGAGGTAGTCCTGAAAGACAGTGTTAAAGGGAAATTTTTCTGGTGGGCAGAGTTTCAGGCAGCGTACCTGGTCATCCATTTTGGATGGTCAAGTTTGTTAGGGGCCTGGAAGGAGCAAGCTTAGAATGCTCTAATCTTGGTATTGACTGTGTATATGGTGGCTTAGAAAGATTCAGTCAGTTAGCTCCTGTCTTTTTATTCAGGTGGTGGCTTTTAGAGATCGCATTGGGCTATGCATCACTTTGGATACCCACAAACACTCTCCAACAGTACACAGGCATATGTAGCTTTAAGGATCACTGGACAAACTTTTATTTTCCTTAGCACAATTTCTTAAAACTTGTCTTCCTAAAAATACTCTTGTTGCCAAAGGCATCATGCTCTTTCTGTTCTCCCATTCTGCTTTTCATAAGCATCCTTCTCCTACTTTAAGTTAGGCATATTCCTCATCCATCCCAACTTCTATTATGGAGAATTGACAGAGGGTGTAAAAACTTCTGGAGACTTAGAGGACAAGTGGAAATAGTGATCTTATCAAAAGTCTCCACTAATTCATAAACTGGATGAGGAAAATCTTCAGTCTTAAACTTTTACAGAAATACCTTTAAAGCTCATGAAAAGGGGTATGTGAATGGCTCAGTTGGATGAGCGTCCGAGTCTTGGTTTCGGCTCAGATCGTGATCTCAGGTTTGTGAGATCCAGTCCCACAGTATACTCTGCGCTCAGCCCAGAATACTTCTTTATCCTGATATACTCAGAATGGGTGGAGACAAGAAAAGTATTATTAATTTGCTGTTATTGGTAAAATGTATCTTTTCATGTGCTTTATTTTTTAAAGACTTTATTTATTTATTTATTTATTTATTTATTTATTTATTTATTTATTTTAGAGAGAGAGAGAGCACAAGTAGGGGGTGGGATAGATGGGGAGGGATTGGGAGAGGGAAAGAATCAGCCTGAGATTCTTGGTTACATTTCCCAGTGTGTGAAGAAAAGTACCGTAATGACTAGGTAACAAATCTTATGACAAATATAGTGCTTTTAAAATCTTTGTTTTCAATAATATTGAAGCAATAGCTAAATGGTTCATCAGCAGTCAGATATAACTAAGTAGTTTCATATATTAACTAAAAAGAATTTCAAAATAAAGTTATATTGCTATAAGGTACTCCTTCAATTCTAATATACTTTTTTATGTAAATACATTTTCTAAACTTTCAGAACAATATATGAAATTAGAGAATTGGGGCTGATACCTGTCTCATTCTCAGAGCAATAAAAAAAAAATGAGGCAAAAATCCTCCATCTCATTGAGAAATGCATTCCAAATAAAAGCTATCATTTACATTTTACCATTAACCAAATTTATAATATATTTTGTGGGAGGATATTAAATGTAAATGGAAGTTGAAAGAGAAGATGGATTAACATAAAAGTCTGACTATTAAACATGGTATGTGTGGTGCGTGTGTGTAAACATAAAATGGATGGCGGCAGTGATCAAATCGTTGTATAGAGAGGATCCAGTTAGACAAAGTTAGAAGAATGTTGGATTGTTTTGATTTATATATGTCAATATTTATTATAGTTAGCAATTATATCATATGAGCAAATCAACTATTTAAAATGAAAATTCAGGTTTCTAATAAAAATATTGGAGACCTTCTACCATTTTTCAAAAAATTATATGTTAAGAGAATTAAATAGGTTGAAGTCAATAGCTTTAGATGGTTGTTTGAGTTTCCCAGGCTCAAGTACTTATGAGTCAGTGTTATCTGAAAATTTTCTTTATAATGACTGTAGAAAAAAATAGTTCACATGAATGAAATAGCATTAATAAATTAGTTAAGTTGTTAAAACATATGATAAATATATTAATCAATCAGAAAAATTTGAGCATTGGGGGCGCCTGGGTGGTTCAGTTGGTTAAGCGGTTAAATGTCCAGTTCTTGATTTCAGCAGGTCATGATCTCAGGGTCATGAGGTCAAGCCTGCAACTTGCTCTGCATTCACTGGGGAGTCTGCTTTTCTCTCCCCGCCCCTTCCTTTGCCCCTCTCCTGCTCATGCTCTCTCACTCTCTAAAATAAATAAATAAATCTTAAAAAAATATTGGCATTGTATAGAGGCAGTTTAATTAGTTTCTTCCAGGTAATTTGAGTAGAAAGGAATAAATGTCTACTGTGAGAATTCAAAGCCCAGGTTGACCAGGTGGCTGAAACTTACCATAGTCACATGTCCATGCCATTTCTTTTAGAAACAACCTCCCATAAGGGTTTAAAGTTTTAAATTAAGTATATATTTTAGTAAATGTTCATAATAATTTCTTTAAGACAATCAAATTAACTTTAATTATATATACAGTCTCTAATGGCAGGATCATAATAGGATCACTATGGGATTGATGTGAAATTTCTAGTTGAATTGTTCAGCTATGAATTTGGAGGAAATTCATGAGTCTTTGTTTTCAATAAAAATTATGTATCATCTGCTCAATTTCAGTGAAGTTGGAAAAATTCAATAATGTATGTGTATTTAATCAGTACCTGCAAATTGGTTTTAGTTCTCATACTGTTGAAATTCTAATTAGTACCTGTCATTCTATTGAAAAAAAAAAAAAAAACCTCTAAAATATATACCATGGAGAAGAACTGTAATACATTAAGTTTTCAGTAGGTATTTTGTAGAGAATACTCATTGTTTAGTTTTTATTCAACTTTAATCCCACATTTCAGTTTTCAGATCATGATGGGATTTGTTGTAGCCAATGTGAGTGCTGATAAGTGAAATTCATGTTTAAAAATTTTAGTTTAACAATGATCACTATTAGCCTTGGCAATGAAAGTCAGATTCATAATTTATTATCTTCTGTTTTAGGCATTGGCCTAGAGTCATATCTTTTCATGTCAAATGGAAAGATACTGATAACACTTTTCTGAAAACTAAAGCAATGAAAATAACAGTCCTTTGGTTAGGTAGCTGAAGGTCAAGACACCCAACTCCCAAATCTCAAGTTATATTACAAGAAGTATGAATAATGTATTCTTTAGAAAATATCCTTTTATTCTTCGTGCCACTTTTTTGCATGTGGTGCATCACAAAAGTATTGGATTAGATCATTGTTAAGTGACCAGATTATGTTGTTGTCAACCAACATTCTGACTTTGAGTATTTAGTAACACTATTGGTCGCTTTTAGTTTTATTATATGATTTTTTGTGTTTTATAAGGAAATAGTACTCTTAATATTCTTAGCCTAGAGGTTTTAATTTTTTCTAGGCTTGAGTGCTTTTCCCCGGTGCCATATATAGAACCTGAAAACATAATGTGTATTATGATGTTCTTGGCAGGAAATGGATGAATAATTTCCTGAAGGAGTAATTGAAGAGGCTGTTTAAAGGGATTATTTTAAGAGTTTGGATAGGGATAAGGGAAACAGAAGGGTTAGCTAAGGACTCAGGGATGAGTAACAAAAGAAAGGCCTGAATACACGTGCTGTGAAGGCTCAAGGGCAAGAAGTACTGGGACGCTAAGGGGAGCTGTTGTGGAGGGACAAGGACCACCAGCTGGCCTTCAGTAGAAGAGTGATAAGATCACCACCCAAGCTGCCCTGAACAGAGTAGAAGGGATTTAAAATATCCACAATTCTCACTCCCTCTGATCTGTAATCCCTTGAAATTTCTTCCCATTGACTGAAAAGCCGTATATTAACATATATTTTCTAGAGATAGGCAAAATAACATTTTTATTCAGTTTTCGCTGAAGAATACCTTTGCCGGGCTCTCCAGTCATCACCAACACTCTGAATGAACATAAATTGACCTAGACCATTTCCTAATAATTTTACTAAGACAGCGGTGGTTATAATATGCTAAAATATTTTGAAATTAGCGCTACTAATTTTAAATCTCCAGGAACCACAAAATAGCCTATTTCCTATAGATACAGAAAAAGTGATACATTCTTTTCTTTGAATGTGCATTTCCTGTTTTTGTGTGTGTTTGTCAGAGATTAAATGCTCTTCCCAGTGTGCCTTAAACTCAAGAAAAATTGCAAAATTTTGAAGCTGCTTATATAAGGACTTCCAAGGACTTAACAGTCTGGCAAAGAAACATTTCAAACCAGTGAGTTTTTTAACATTTTACAGATTATTTTGCAAAAAGTAAAATAATATCAAAGTAGGAGAATGTGGTTCTGTAGAAAGAGAAATACTATCTCCGAGGCAATCCTGCTCATTCCAAATATCCTAAGAAATTTTGCATTTGGAAAATGGAGAAAATGTTTCTTGCAGGTTTAATCTACTTGACATTGGTGAACTGAAGGAAAGGACAAAGGCGCAATTGACAGTCCTCTTTTATACGTTTGTCATATATCCTCATAAATCTGTGTCATTTTAGGGCTAATGTGTTTTTGTTTGTTTTTGAACAAGAGAATTTAAAATGCTCTATTATAGGTACTGAATATAACAGTGTCAATTACAACAGCTCTAAAAAATGCACATTATAAAAGTAAGTAGCCATAAAAGATGAAACCTGATATAAATACAAAGATTCTTTGCGGTTTGGAAAAATGTTGTATGTACTCAATATTCTTCTCTGCTTTCTAAAATCTTAAATTACTATGTTCTGAGACAGTAAGTTGTCTAATATGCCAAGAAATCTGTGTTTTATATGAGAATTCATTTCAGCATTTAAAGGAACAGCAAATAAAGTCACAGTTTAAATAATACCTATGTAAGTCTATATAAACATAAAATATTCCTGAGAAAGAGCAAACAAGTGTTTGGGTATAGCCAATTACCTTCTTTCAGTGCAAGATTATTTTTTTCTACTTAATTTTAGTATAAGGACGTATAAAATATACTTTATAAAGCATAAAACAGCTTATGTTTCAATGTTGGGAAAATAAAGATGTATGAATGAATGTATGTATGAATAAATGTATGAATTAGCTCATTTTTTGTTATAAAACAATTAACATATTAACAAACATACACTTTAAGAAAATGTTATGGTCTTTTATAACATATTAATCTTTCAAAGAAAAAGAAATATGCATTTTCTCCAGAGAATACTGCAATTCCAGAGAATATGTTTGTGTTACAACAACCCCAAGTGATGGAAAAATATAGATTCCTTTATGTTTAAATTAATGCCATGCTAGAGTTATTTATGAACAATGAATATTTTCACAGAGTATCAACTTTTTTATTCCTCAAAATAGGTGACCTGTGAAGTTTTTGTTGTTACAACTTGTTTCCCAAAGCCTTATGAGTAACTGGGCATACCTTAGAAAGACTAAATTCAGGTAGCAGAAATTCACCATCTTTCCTTAGGCTCCCATGACTTTAAATATAGTGTAAAAAACGTATATGACTTGTCATGATGAACATAGGTTATTTAAATATAAATAGATAACAGATATACACACACATGCTTGCACATATTCTAGCTAGAGTATACTGTATATCTTACAAGCCTTTGGGAGTGTGTGTGTTCCTACGCACATAACTTTTCCTTTGGGTGAGGGGAGGGAGGAAGGAACGCAGGCCTGTGGAGATGGAAACTCGTGGGGATGGAGAAGAGAGCAAGAGAAAGACATCATTAAAGAAGAAATCGTGAGGAGGTTTATAGAAACCTCTTATTCATGAGGCATAATAAAAAGATACACCTGAAGTCTCAATTTTGCATCCCCTAGCGGCTGACACAGAGCCACCGAGGAGTTTGGGAGGCATAGGGAACGCAGGCAGAGTAAGGGGGAGCTGGGGTGCAGGTGTTTTTTGAAGCCAGGTACCACTGTGGATGCTTGGAGTTGCATACTGGGTGGCAGGGGTGGGGGGCATTATGAGATTTGTCTAAAACAAATGTCTCAGAATTATGTCACTCAAGGGGCGAGAAGGCTGAAGTATTTATACACCAGCTTCCTGGAGTTATTGTTGGAGAACAGCTCCTGAGATGTGGTAGTTCCCTAGTGTTTAGGCCTGCAGCCCCTGCGACATAGTGGGGTTCATGACAGTCGCAAAACGTGGAGCGTGGCAGCTGGAAGTCTGTGGGACATGCTGCTAGGCCCAAGGACAAGGAGGAGCCCCACACATCTACAGTCACTCACACAGACATTTATGTGTTTGTCAAAAGTCAGTTTCCAGTGTTCATACATGCAACACTCATAAGTAAATCATAAATGCATTTAGATATGTATATTGGTTAAGCATGACAACAGCAAATATCTCCTTGAAATGATTTTTTTGGGGTATAATAGAGCAAAACTTTCAATATAAAACGTGTTATACTATGCTCCGCATTAGTAAAATGTTAGCATAAGGAAGAACCAGGATTTATTTTGAAAAATCATGGTTAAAATGAACACAGTGTCCTTTCCTCCCACAGCATATGATGCTCTTTGGAATTTCAGTGCACAAATATTCAATTTTAGAACCTTTATCACAAAAGGGCAAAATCCTTTTGGAGAATATATGCATTTTATCTGTCACTTCTGGATATTATTAATGAGCAATAAATGGTATTTTAAAGTTGTTCTTTTAAGGATAAAAAAAGTCAAATGCATAATTTCCAAAGTTGTACTCTCTCATCCTAAGTTTTGTGGAAAACTAACAGTGATGAAATTAAAAATAATAAAAAGAGAATTTTCCTACATTCTTTATATACGATATGTTTTATTTTTACTTAAGAGAAAACAAAATGTTAAATCTCTCATTACAGGCTTTTAAGAGGGTATGCCTTAGTAATGAGGAATAATTTGTTAGATTATGAGAGAAAAATGCCTGTTTTTCTCTCTGACTCATGTTCATTTTTCCAAGGAAAATTGTTTCTCAAAATAACTCATTATCTTATCAAGCCATTTAATATAATATCTTCCCAAGCCATCTATTTATAAATACTTATAAATAAATCACTTCCAGCATATAAGATTTTAGAAATTAAATTTTATAATACTGATAGTTCTTGACAGTAATGCCTTGATTGAATATGGACCATATTGAAAACACTAAATGTTAATACTTTTATACTCTGTAGAGAAATCAGAATACACATATACACATATGCACACAATCCTTAAAAATATCTAAATTTATATAAGAAGTTGTGACTTTTAAAATCAAATACACTCCATAGGTCAAAACATTTCAGTTCAAAAATCAATTCTGAATTAAAAAATCAAAGGAAAAAACAAATGGACAAGAAAAATAATTTGGGGGAGGGGCATGATCATATATTATTTTTCTTTATTGTCCGATTTCTCTGCCATATCATAATAGTACTTTCATAACAAAATATTAAAATGAATATTAGGGATATTGTGATATATGCCACACGTCATCAAACAAGTTTTAAATCTAATGACAAAATTTCATGGAACAGAAAACAGTGTTTCTTATTATTTACTCATTTGGCTTGAAAGTTTCTGCTTTTGAAACATAAGTCCATGTTTTCATAACAACCAAATAAAGTTTCATCTTTTTTCTCTTCCCTTAAGTTTCTAGGGATTAAAAAAGTTGAGTACTAATTGCCAGGCGGTCTGGTTTCCAGTTCCCCTCAGGAGTAGCCCCTGGGACAGATGGTAGAATGACAGTACTGGTGTCTCTGGGTAGGAGTGAGTATTGATGGTGGAAGAAATTGAATTATGAGAACACACAAGGAGAGAAAGTGGAGGATCTCAGCTAAAGAGAGCCAGTTTATTGTTATATCCTAGATCGTCATTTCTTGGCATTTGTATCTATTATTCCATTCCTATTTCTTCCATCTACCACCTCCATCCCTCCTATGATCTACACTCCAGAGAAGGTAAGTAACAGTCAGCCCCTGGGCATACCAAGTTCTCTGTCCCTCGTGCTTGTGCACATAGAGCTCCACATCCAAGAAGTTTCTTCCTTCCTGTTGCTGTCCCTTCTTCCACCACATTAGCGAGCTTCTAATCACCCCTTGTCATCCTTCAGGTGTGAACTTAAGCTTCATTTCCCTGGTAATTCTTTTCACAACAACTTGACATTCCCCCATTTATCAAATGTCTCACTTTACTCTAATTTTTTGTTTTAATTGTTTACATTTCCTGTAAGTGAGTAGGCACCACGAGAGTAAGCCCAGAAAATAATGTGCCTACTAGTTGGCAGTTAGCTTCGGCCTCACATCATAACAAATGAGCAAGTCAGAAAGATCTCTATCTCTGTCTCCGTCTCTATCTATCTATTTATATCTATCTATCTATCTATCTATCTATCTATCTATCTATTGAGAGATGGGAGAAAAAGATGAGCGATAAGAGGGAGACAGAAAGAGGGATGAGAGAAAACCCAAGTTGCCTGATGTCAAAGCCTCTAATTCTATATATTAACAGAAAGTTAAGAAAGAGAGAGAGAGGGAGAGAAAAAGAGAGAGAGAAGGAAGGAAGAAGGGAAGGAGGGCGGGAGGGAGGGAGGGAGGGAGGGAGGAAGGAAGGAAGGAAGGAAGGAAGGAAGGAAGGAAAAGGGAAAGAAAGAGAGGTGAAGTTCACAGTGATTAATTATATACTTTGGAGAACACCCGAGAAACGGGGAACATATCACTGATACCACTGATGTCAAAATCAGTCATATTTTTTCTATCTGCATCTGATATTTTTCTATGTATATGCTATAAAGCCAAACAGATATATTGCCTATTATTTAACTCATGTGTTTGATAACTTATGTTATCCTCAGGATACTCCTAGGTCTGGAGAGCAGGAATTTGAGGACATATTGACTGATGTGAGGGACAGAGTAGAGGGTTAAATCTCCAAGTTTTGTTTTATTTACTTGATTTTCTGACTGATCTTCTAAATAATTGTAACAAAATTCTATCACTAAAAAAATTATTAGCAACATGCAAATAAAGCACCAATGGTGGTTTTATTACAAATCAGTTGAAAGGTAGGGTGTGACGTCTATGCAGAATAGAATGGCATTTATCTTGATATTTAGTTGTGCTGAACTGGGGAGCAAATGACCAGATCTTTCACATCCTTACTTACATAACCTAGCACACCGTATTGGGAGACAAAAATAAGAGCACTGTAGCTCTTTCTGGGTCTGTTAGGCTTGCTTTTCATATCATAAAAATCTGAGGTATGTAGATTCATACAGGAGTTGTCTTGTTTTCTAATGTTGCAGGTGAGGAAACAGACATGTCCAGAAGGGAAGTGAGTGTTCAAAGATTATGCAGTGACTGTCTCTCAGAAGCAAAAACAAAACAAACAAAAAAAAAAAAAATCAGAACTTCTAAATTCTCCAGGCAGTGCTTTTTCATTAGGCCATGATTATCGGACTCTCTGCTACTACACAGAGCAATAACTCACTTAAAGTAAAAGTCAAGTCATATTTAATCGTGTGGATTATGAGAGCAGGGCATGTTTATCGTGTGACTGCAAATTCTGCGCTATGCTTTTTCTGAGGAGGATTTCTTAGAATGTATGTGCAATGTATCACTTATCAGTAATACATTAAAATTAAACCAATAAGAAAAGCGCAAGCGATGATATTTATCTCTACCTTTCTATTTTAGAATAGGGATGTATAAGCAATGGCAAATAACAACCACCACACAACAAATCCAGGAAGTTGTGTGTTTTCAGTGACCATATGTTTGACGTGAATTAACTTAATAAATGAGTTGAGCTGTTCTAGCCTACATCAAATTTTATTTTTCTAGTGATGGTCTACTAAAAGAAAAATGGTATTAATGTCCTCTGGTTGTTGTAACAAATTACCACAAATCAGTGGCTTACAGCAGCACAAATGTATTCTCGTATAGTTCTAGAAGCTAAAATCCTGACAGGATATCTCTGAGCTAAAATCAGAGTGTCAGCAGGGAGACGTTTTTTCTGGAGGCTCTAGGGGATAATACATTTCCTTGTCCTTTCCATCTTCTGGAAGCCTCATGCATTCCTTAGCCCTTGGCCCCTTTCTTCGTCTTCAAGCCAACAGTATAGCATCTTCCCGTACCAATCTCTCTGACTGTGACCTCTGATTCCATAATCATGGCACTTCCCTCTTACGGCATCTTGGTGATAACAGTGGGCCTCCCAGATATCCAGAATAATCCCCCAAAGTCAAGATCCTTAAAATCATATCTGGAAGTCCCCTTTTCCATGTAAGGTGGACATCTTTGTGTCCATTACATGGACATCTTTTGGAAAGAGATATTATTTAGCCTACCACAGACTCTCTTGGTGCACATGGTGTCTTTTGGGGAGAAAAAGTCGACTAGACAGGTACTGCTTTGGTATGTTTAGTGTTTGTTGTTGGGAAATCAACCTATTTATCAATTATCAGTCTTGCTACAATTTTTTCTGCAGATTTCTAGTTTCTTTCCATGCACATAAGAAATAAATTTCCTATTATATGTAAGATTAGGAACCATCAGAAGATGGTTATTTGAAATCCTGTGAAAATATTTCTTCATAGCATTTGGTTTCAAATGGCAGGGTTTTTTTGTTTGTTTTTGTTTTTTTTGTTTGTTTATTTGTTTGTTTTTTATTTGTAACTTCTAAGAAGTCCAGGAAAAGATATTTTTTTCTCATTTCTATTAAGGTACTAATTTTATCAGCAATTCATGAGCACGATTATATATATATATATATATATATATATATATATATATAAATATATCAGAAATGAAGAGAGGTTATGAACATAGCCTGCTTAGATATATTGGATTAAGTGTGGCAGGTATCTCAGTTTAAATTGAAGTAATCAATTATAGTATACTAATATTTATGAGGTTATTACACCAAATATGCAACAAAACATGTAGAATAGGTATTTTGTAATAATAGCTGTATTGTGGAATGTAGCAACAATTTAATAAAATTGATGTGTATTGTGAATTTGTTTTGCATTTTGGAGTAGAAATTCTTTAGATAACAGAGACTGTAGAATGGCCATATGTGCATTGAAGAGACTTATAATTTCCAATAAAACTTTCTCCCTGTATAGGACATGGAGTCATATCAATCACATTTTTATTATATGCAATTTTACTGAAGCACACATAATAGCTCTATTTTTTGTGCACAATTTGTGATGGAAATAGTGAATAATTTCTATGCTTAATAAATTGTCTTACTGAATGACTTGGACAGTGACGTAAGATGCAGATCTCTCCGTTATTAATTTTGAAGTTAAGTATTCTTAATTGGTATATGGTACACTAGAAGAGAAAGTTGTATGTATTGTCCTTTGAATTGTAATGCATTTTAGGTGTAATGACGTTGTAACAGAACATTAAAGTCTGTCTTATATATCATGATTGTTTAAAGGTTATTTTTTATTATACACATTTTTGTGTCACAATTTTAGCATGCAAAAATTCCTTAAATTTAAATTTCTCTTTTTATAACCATGGACAGATGAATGTCACATCTGTGTATAAAATTTTGATAGTGATGTTCAAAGTACATCTACCCTCAGTTATGGTAATAACTCTTTTAAATAACTCTTTTATCTACCAAGCCATTGTATGCAGTGAAGGTTCATAGAAATGTTGGACTCAATTCAAATGTAGCAAAAATGTGTAAGCACATATGAATCTAACACTGTGTATCCTGAGGCAAGTTGATATTTAATATACAGTATGTGTTGCTTGAGTATTATAGTCAGGAAATTCAAAACACAGCAACATATAAAGATGTTGTTTTTCTTTAAGTGATCAAGGGCCTAATTGAATAAGTTACTGTTTTTTAAAAGTCACTATTTTATGAGTCTAAAAAATGTCCGGTCTCATAAATCAAATGGAAATCTCAAGTGCCCTTATATACACACAAACAGACACCATAGACACTCAAGGACTATCTGAGCTCTCATTAATTTTGGAATTTATTGGAATGTTCAATAAATCTGGAGAAGCCCAGTATCCATATATTTTGAAGATTAAAAGTAAATAAATTCTACTAAAGCAGATGGGAAGAGATAATCATAAAAACACGAAACTTGTTTCATGTTGAGGACAAGATTCCAGCAAATTAACCAGGCTATTTCCTATGTCTAGTCATCAAATTGTCACAAGCACATTCATTAAAAATACATCTTCACTGATCAAAAATGAAATTTTTATCAATTCTACAATAATCTCTAATGGAGGAATTTGAGTATATATAACATTATGGGGCTATGGATAGAGACTGTCCATTGATGATACCCATCTGGCAGCTGGAAATACGGAGCGAGAGTTTAAAAATAAGGTCAGGATGTGGATAAAACTTAGGGATATTCTTATAGAAGTGGTATCATAAATTACAGAATTAAGTAAGATTACCAAAGGCATGAATAGATACAGCAGTAAGTCTCAGTCTGTGGGGTGGATAATAACCACTAAGAGTGCTTGCTGGAAACAGGTTTTTTGTTACAGCGCCAGGTTTTCTGATTTGGTAGATCTGGATCAGAGCTGGAAAATCTACAGGCGCATAAAATTCCTGTAGTTATTCTAAAGCAGATGATTATAAGATTAGGAGAAAATTGCCAGGGAGTTGTGAATGATAAAGACAGGTGCACCTTTCTAATGCATTTACATCCAGAGATAAAGAGTGGGAAGAAAAGTAAAAGACATTGATGGAAAAACAGAACAAAACAAAACAAGACAAGCTTCTAGATACATTACTGAAAACTAGAGAGTCTTAATGTCACGAAAACTAAGGAAGAAGAGTGATGGAAGGATTAGTCAATGTTTTTTGATATTAAAGAAAGTTACAAAGAAAGTATTGCAAACACAGGAATTTGCAATGATGATCCATGGTGACATCATTTGTACAACACAGTGAGGAGAAGAGAATTATTAGGACTTACAGAATTAGAAAAGCAATCAATATAGATGATTCTTTTAATATGTAATGACAAAGGGTAACAGAAGGTAGGGTAACATTAGTTTTGGATGATATTATTTTTTTCATTGTTGTAATGGTAGGAGGAAAGATAGAAATATTAGCGAAAGATGAACCCAGTAAAGAGGAAGATCTGAAAATATGAGAAGAAATGATGAGTGTAGCTTTGGAGCAAAGGCAGGGACTGAAATGCTCAATCACAGAGCTCTCTGGGAAACAGGAGTTACATGTATGTGTGTATACATACATGCATGCATATGTGTGTTTACATGGGTGGTATAATATATACGTAATATTATATTACATATATGATTTTATGTAATTATATATGTGATTTTATTTCCTCCCCCCTCCTCCTTCTCCCTTTTCTCCTCCTCCTCTTCCTGCTCCCTCTTCTTCTCACAGAAGAAAAAAGTGAAAAACATGGTGAAATCACAAAGACATACTGTGAGAGATATAATTAAAAATGAGTGAAAAAAAAAACAAAATTGAGGGAGAGCCTATTGAATGGTCTTGATCTTCTCAGGAAAGTGTGCAGAAAGGACACTTGAAAGGGAAAGAGGAAAACACACCTGATCCTCAGGGCTTAACAGAGCTGAAGGAATTTGGAAGCCGCTCTTGGAAAAGATTTGGAATTGGTACACTGGAAAATAAGAACAGGAGTTAATTTGAAATAAATAGAAGATTTGTAGGGCATCATGTGTTCAGTCCGTTAATGTTGGACTAACTTATTAGTTTGTGTTACTTTCTAGTGGAAGAAGGGAAGGAAGGGAGGGACGGAGGAAGGAAGAAGTGTGTGTGGGAGGGCAGCATGTTTTCACAAATTCTGGCATTTTGGAAGCAGGAAAAAAGAAGTGGAAATGCTAGTCTATCCATAGGAGCTGCAAAGACAGGTACAGCAGAATGACAAGAGGTTGGTTTGTAAGCACATGAAATTGTGCACCATGAAACAGTCTGAGCAGAGAAGTACAGCAGGGGAGTGGACTCCATAGACAGGAGAGACAAGAGCAGTCGACAGACCACAGGCTCCTGAATGTGAAGGAACGTGAGCACTGGATAAGGGGGAAGTAATGAAATCAGACTTCTGATACAAGGAGTAGTCTGCTCTTAGTCTGAAGTATGAAATGCCATTTATTTGACCTTTCAAAGAAAATGAAAAATGTCAGAGGTGGGGGTTCTATTTTCAGAGTTAAAAAAACAGGGATCTTACATGCAAAGCATTTTAAAAAATAATCTTAAAATATTAGTTTTTCTTTCTTACATATGTTAAATTCTGACAAGGTGGATGTCTGATTTGTAATTCTTTCAATGGATATTGAAATGCTTTTCAAAAATATTCCAATTTTTCTTTTGTGTATACATTTACATAAAATAAATTAGAAATTTTTTCTCTATTCCTTTCATTGTTGAAGTTAGAGAATTTTGAACATTTTTGCTCTTTATATCTATCAAGTATTAGTTATGTGAATGTGCATAATAAACACCATTTATCCATGATTATAACATTGCCATGTTTTAGAGAAATATGGACTTCTTTGAGAGAAGGCCATCAGCACTCAATAGATGAGATACTACAAATGTGTGAAACAAATTCCTGGTCTGTTTGTACAGGCATGCTTTTGTCCTTAGATGACTTTTCTTACAGAACATGATAAATGACAATTATCAATTATCTAATGAAAATGTTTAGTTTCCTGATTAAAATGCTATGCCTGGCCTAATTAATCCATGTAGCATGAACCATACCTTCCGAACAGAAGAAACACTAAAGGCTTCATTTGTACACACGCCCTGTGCTGATGTGATAGATTATATCATTTTTCCATTTGTCTTAGGTCCCAAGTTAGTGGAGCAAAAGTCTTTAAGCTCTCCTAACTCATCTTCTAATTTCAAGTAATGATTGTAATATTTGAAGCTCAATAAAAAATATAAGTTAGAAATGCAGAAAGATATATTTAAAAGACCACATTAAAAATCTATAGCACTCGAGAGCAAATGGGAAGTCATGTGCTTTCACGCAGAAAACTTATATTATATATATATATATAATATATAATATATCACATATATAGCATATACATATACATATGTAATATGTATACTTGTATTAGTATGCATGGAATAAATGTGATAAAATATATGCAAATATACTGAATTTTTATTAAGTAATAATATACAGGTATTGATAGAGAAAACAAAAATATCTAGATAGATACAGATGAAGCTCCGATAGATCTAGAGAGTATTCTTATTCACATTCTAAAAGATCATCCACATCATGTTTTGGGTAAGTTGAGCTGAATTAATAGCATACCCATAATCAAGGAAGTATTCCACGGGCTGGAGTTGAGATTTGTTTAGTTTTTGCTAAATCAATAATAAGCACCAAAAAGGTGATAAATCTTGATAATGAAATAAGTATATATGTAACAAGCAGCAAATAGTACATTTTACGACATAGTGAAAACATTCCTTAAATTGTTAAAGTCTGGTATTTAAACAGTAATGTTTACTGTATCTTTTGCTGGAGCTGGATTTATTTTGCTTTCAACACCACACACACACACACAAAAAGTAGATCGATACTGGTAATAAATCTTTAAACGCTTTTTAACCTTACAAGTTCTTTATATGCTGAAGGATAATCAATAAGCTCGGCAGAAATACGGTATGTGATTCATCTTTTAAGGCAGTGTTATTCTATGACATAATGCCAATAACTCTGAATGTAAATGCCAAGATCAATTTGGTTTCTGAAAAATTATTCAAACAGAGTGGTATGAAATAATCACTTTTATTTACAAATATACTAGATTAATTTTAATGAATGTAATACTTAACTGTTTTATCTGTGATATTTTAGGAAAAAAACAGTAACTTTAATCCACTTCAATTTTCTTCTCTTGAGATATTAATAATCACTAGGATGTGTGTATAAAACTGATATCAATTCAAATATGGATTTTTCACTTACATAGAATATGGCAATTGATGCTAACTTAGTATTAGTGATCTAATTCAATTAAAAAGGCAACCTTTAATTTTCAAACTGAAGGAAAAACACAAAGACAATAAACCAAGATTTTTTGTATTTTTTCCCAGTGAACACATTTTATCACACTTTGACAACTTTTTAAAAATTAATTTTTATAATTATATTTGATTATACTTACGTATATGAAATTCGTAACAGAGAATCTCTCAATGGATAGTTACTTTGAGGCAAACAACAATTTTATCTTCCTAATATAACAACAATTTGGATAATAGTTTTCATATGCACTTGTATTATTTCCCAATAGATAAGTTTTATGCATTTCTCAAAATTCATAAAATTTTACAGCATAAAAATTGAATCTTAAAGTCTGCAAATGAAAACATCTAAGAAGTTGGGGGATCATGGGACAGAATGCAAACCATGAGAAAATAATCTAATGTTTAAAAATAAATTACCTCACTGAAGGGGGGGTGGTTGTCGACCTAAGTAACTTTAGAAATGAGTGGATTTTGTTAATATTAAAGGCAAAAGGAATTGTACATTAACACAATACTCAAATAGGTAATGCTTTTCCTGCAGGAGTATGAATTCTGAATCCATATACATGTTTACTGGAATTGAAAAGTTATATAAATGACTAACAGAAGGTGAAAGTCAGGTGTCTCTCTTATTTTTTTGGTTCTGTTTGGTTTTGGTAAGGGGTTATTTCCTTTAATATCCAAATAAAGGTGTTTCACTGTTGAGAGAGGTCACAGACCAGCAAAGGGAATGCAGTTAGAATAACATAGTATAGGATTAGATGTGATGACATCACTATGAACTCATGTTACTTAATATAGCTGAAAATAGTACGTGTGGTATAGGACATGATCCCAGTTCCATTCCGCTAATAACTGCTAGTAAAAGACGAAACAAAGTCACATAACTGGCAAAAATATGTGGGAAAAAGTCCCCTTTTGTGTACGAACTGAAGAGAATCCCAGCGTATGAGGCAAGTAAGTGGAAAGAACGTAGACACGGTTTTTTGAAAAAATTATGGTGCAAGGATAGAAACGTAGAAACAAACTTAAAAGGGTGTATTTGAGGGGCGCCTGGGTGGCTCAGTCGTTAAGCGTCTGCCTTCAGCTCAGGGCGTGATCCCAGAGTCCTGGATCGAGCCCCACATCAGGCTCCTCCGCTGGGAGCCTGCTTCTTCCTCTCCCACTCCTCCTGCCTGTGTTCCCTCTCTCGCTGGCTGTCTCTCTCCCTCTCTGTCAAATAAATAAATAAAAATGTTTAAAAATAATTTTTAAAAAAAGGTGTATTTGCAAAACAAAAAAGGGCTACCTATGAATGGGAGTAAGGAAAAATATTTCTTTATAAGTTTCAAAAGAATAAAAAACGCCCCCAGAAATTCAGATTGATGGCTTTAGACTTATTCACTGGGTCCAGACATACTCAGATAACAAAGGGTTAGAAAACTGTACTTAAAGTCGTTACTCTAGGCATCTGAGAAATATGTGAAAATTAAGAATTTAATAAGGAGTCAAAATTGTGAAAGGATCAAGAGCTAGTAATACTTAAAATTAGTTTAAGTCATTCTGCTAGCTTAAATGCACCATAGTGCCAAGGATAAGATATTCTTGCAAAAGTAAATAATGATGTAAAATACTTTTATTATATTATTCTGTTCTTTTAACTAATGTGATTCTTGTTCTTTTAGCAATCATGTAATGAATAGGGGAGAAAAAAGTAGTGTTGCTTTTCTCAGTTTATACAATAGCAGCTAATAGTTTCTTTTAGTATTTATGATATAGATAGAGATAAATTAATCTCTTTTAAATCATATTTTTATCATTGAATTATATGAATTTATGTATGTGTGCATGTACCTAGGAAAACATCTATAAACATATTGCCTTAATAGTGTTATTTCTAAGTTGCAAGATCTCAGTTAATGTTTATTTATTGCATTATTCTAATTTGTTTTTCAAATTGTTATCATACAGATATATGGCTTATCTAGGAAAATAAGTGTTACTGAATGTTAGATAGCTCTTGAGTTCTAGATAGCTACTTCGAATAGTTCTATAACTTTTATCCACAGAACACAGTAGAATCATAGAAACTGATTTTCTCATTTTTGTCTAAAACTGACTTCTAAACCAAATTATGTGAGAGGAAGTATTTTTGACGTGGCCCAGTGGTCCATATCAACTTACTAATTTTATTTTTTTCCATAATCATGATTTCAATCTTTTAAAGAAACTGCTAGTTTTGTATAACCATGTAAACAGAGACATTCAATTCTCAAAATACCCTACTAAATGTAGTCAGAGTCAGCAAGGCAAATAACATATTCAGTAATCCTTCCCCAAAATATTTTATGAAGATCTATGCTTATGTCAGAGCTTCCTTGAAAATAAAACTTGATCGTATTTTGAAGTCCCCAGATTTAGTCTTAATGTTTGTGTGTTTGTATGTATGTTCTATTGGTAATGAAGTATACTGTAATATGAAGATTTCATAGCAATTATGAAAGAAGTTCATTGTTACATATGGTATGTTGATATATATCTGATTATTACAATTTCAAATCATTTATCTGGATAGCTGGAAAGTTGAATATTATATTATATTACATATAAATTACATATAAATTTATAAAATTACATATAAATTAATAAAGATCTATAGATATACACCAAATAGCAAGTTTCTAAATGCGCACAGACTGAAGTTGGAGAAATCAATACAATATCCTTTTTACAATATGGCAAGTAGTTATTGATTTTAGACATTGCTATTTTTTTTCCTGGAGCTTCATGCTTTCTATATTTTTCATTTTTATATTACGCTGTACCAGCTAGCTGCCACTGGTTTTCTCAAATTAAGTAATGTCCTTTTGCTTTTCCTTTTCTTTAATGTTTTGGTGATACATTAATTAATGTATTTTTAGGCAACATTTAACTTGTTCCAAAATAAAACCAAAAATGAGATAAAATATCACTCTGGACCTTACCCATCACAATTTAATTTTTTTATTTATAAGTTTTATATAAAATTGAGTTCTGGTTACTCACCTTCCTTAGGAAGAAATGGAGAAATTTGCACATTCATAAGGAGCTCTTTAGGGACCCTACAGTTTCCCTTCCTTACATTGGAAATAGATTTTCTACTCATAAGGAAGTTACACTGTAGTGTAGAAATTAAGCAACATATAAATATCCAAAAAAACCCCCACAAAACATCTGGTGGTAATTGCCAAAAATATTGAAAGCTATAACATATAATGGGTTTAAATTAAAGGAAAACTTTAAATCCCATATTAAAATATTTTTCTATCATTTCAGAGTGAGATAATACAGTGAAAAGATTTTCTAGTATATTTGTGGCATGTCTCCATTATTCATCAGTCTTTGAAAGCTTGGTTATTTATCCTGAGAGATATTGACATTCACCTGTATATATGGTAGACATTCTCTTAAGGGCCATTACTGTAAGTGCTCTATATCTGAACCACCTTCAAGGCTCCTCTTGGTGCCCCCACACTGAATTCCTCCTGTCTTACCATCTGGGCATGCTTGACTTTCACATGAAACATGCTTGACTTTCACTTTGCATAGTGAGGATTTAAGAAGGTTTGGCCTCATTATGTTTATTCATCATTACATTTTTGGATAGTCTGATTTTGACCAAAATTGTGTGTCTGTTGTAAAAGCTGCCTTGCTCCTGAAATCCTGTGTACATTTTGCGTCTTTTTAGGATTAGGGGCATACTCTTTCTTTGCAGACTCTATCCATCCATCTTTCTATGCAACTTGTTGATACTCTTCTCTGCTATTGCCCCTTCCCTTCCATGAAATAGATGTTGGTCTTGATTGCTATGGGTGTTAATGATGAATTAAAATTCCTTCTAGTTTCATGCTTGTATGTCTTCACTGACCCCACCCCACATGTAGTTCCACACACTATCCCTTTTGTTTGTCTGTCTGTCTGTCTGTCTGTCTGTCTGTTTTTAAATAGGCTCCACATCGAGGACCCATACTCTACTGACTGAGCCGGCCAGACGCCCTGCCTTTTTACATCTTTTCTTCCTCTTTTGGGTACTTGGTTTTTATAGACCAGACTTTCTTTACAACCAGTTTTGTTGTTGTTACTACTATTATAATCATTATTTTGCTTTGAATAAGGTGATTTCAGTTAGAATGCTTTTGAATTCAAGTATAAAAAAACAATATAATTTCCTAAGTAATAAGAGAATATGTCATTATATACCTGCAGAAGAACAGAATTAGGTACCTGTACAGTTGCATAACTCTGTGATATCATTAAGACTCATACTATTTTTTTAACCTGTCAGTTATGCTGTTCTGTGTTGGCAATGTCTTCAGCCTAAATTTCTGCAAGATGGAAAGACAGCTATAGTGGCTCAGGGCACCATACTCTGACATAGCAAAATCCAGAAGAAAATAAATCATCTCTCTTTCTCATCTCAGTAGTTGTAAAACTATTCCCATAAACACTAGCACACCTTTCTCACTTTCCAGAAATTGTCTCTTGTGCCCTTGTCCTTAACAAATTACTATCCAGAGTAGTGCCAGCTCCTTAACTGGGTTAGGCCAGCCAATATTTAACCCCTGGGTATTGAGACCAGTCTGCACCTCCCTCAAGTACAAGGTTTCATAGAGAAAGGTCAATACCTGAACACATATCTGGTGGTATTGGGGAGAGGAATGAAGGAAAGTGGGGTTTGAATTTGGGTGTCATACATCAATAGAATAGATTCGTAATGTCCATACCAGAGGATGTCAAATACCCACTCATTTTCTTCTTCCTGTTAATAAACTTTATGCTTTTAGAAAAGGCCACTCACTCATCTGCAATGTGAGAAAAGTGTCATCCTGCTACTTCATTTAGTTCCAATTTCAGGAACTTTTTTTTTTTTTTCAATTTCAGGAACTTTTTATGTGCAAGTCCTCCTCCTTCCATCTTGATAGAGGTGTTTATTGCATGTAACTAAAGATACGTCAGCCAATGCAGAGGAGAAGAAAGAGAATAGGAAAATTATGACAGTACAGAAGTTGTAAAAATAGTCACTTAAAAGAATCTTTCACTGTATCTACCTTTTGCAATGGGTTTTGCAGCTCTTCTCATCAAGAGTTGGAGTTTATTTTTCCAGCCCTCAAATGTAGGCTGCTCTTATAATTTGCTTTGAACAAAAAAATGTGGCCAACTTTTCATCATGCACACCCAAACCTAGACATCAAGGGGTATGCATACTTCTGTTCTATCTTATAAAAGCTCAGATGAGCCTTATGGAAAATGAGAGATCATAAGAAAGAGAATCCAGTGGATCTAGCTGACACCATGTAGAACCATGTCTAATATATGAAGAAGAACAGTCTGGAATAGGGACCAGCTAATTATAGCCCACTGGGCCAAATTCTGCTTACAGTCAGTTTTTGGTAATCCTAAAGCTAAGAATGTTTTCCAGATTTGTAAAAGGTGGTAAAAAAAAATACTCAAAAGAGATTGGACATGGCATGCAAAGCCTAAAATATGTACTATCTAGTCCTTCACAGAAAAGTTGCTGATCCCTGGCTTCTTAGAGATTAAGGGACACCAACTCACCCCACATCTGCATGCTTGAGTTCCTCTGACAACAAAATAAAACTTAAATGGAATGAAAAACCATGAACAATAATTATTTTAAGCCACTGAATTTGAAGTGGTTTTATTGATAGCAATAGCTGACAAAATTATAGTAGAAACTTCCATTCAGAAATCAGAAAAAAATTGGGGTGCCTGGGTGGCTCAGTTGGTTAAGCATCTGACTCTTGATTTTGGCTCAGGTCATGGGATTGAGCCCCATGTCAGTTCCACACTCAGCAGAGAGTCTGCTTGAGATTCTCTCCCTCTCCCTCAACCCCTACTTGCACCCTCTCTCTCTCACACACACTCAAATAAATAAATAAATCTTTAAAAAAGAAAACACACACATGTTATGTTATGTTTATGTTATGTACATAAAATTCATGATCTGTATAGCACAAGTTGGCATACTTTTTTCTGTAAAGGGCCAGATAGTATTTTTAGGCTTGAGGGCTATAGGATCTCTGTCAGTACAATTTAACTTTTCTATTGTAGCATGAAAGCCACCATAAACGAGAAGTGAATGAATGGGGGTGGCTGTGTTCTAATACAACTTTATTTATAAAACAGGAGATAGGCTATATTTTCCCAACCCTAACCCGGAGCATATAATGTATTTTGAAGATATTTCTAATGATTGAAATAATGAAAATTCCTGTGAAAAAGAGGTGAATTAGTTTGGTTTGTTTTTTTTCTTCACCAATATATCTATTTGTCTTCTGCTTTCTGGTTGAATTTCCTTATTCCCTCAATATCCATAGTTCTTAGCTCTGTCATGGAGGGGATTTTCCTTGCCTATTATCCTAAATGGTCACATCTAAGACAGATACTGGCAAAATCATATTTTCTGGGAGTCAGCCCAGCTTAAAACAGGTTTTTAGAAGTTCGATTCTTGTTGGTGGGAATCAGAAACCTAGGACCTCATTTTTGGTGAGGAGTTGTCTTCAGACAGCCTTTGGGTTTCCTTGGAAATAGAATTCACCAACATGTAAGAGATTTCTGCCCTATTTTTTATCAGTCAATTCTCAGCTAGTAGCTGCAAACGAAAAGCCTATTACGACATGTTTTTTTTGTTTAGAAATTCAGTATCCTGGCCACAGCCCTTTGTTTATACCCCATACCCTTAGTTTAATGATCATGAGACACTGTGACGTAGTAGACTGAGTTGAGGGAGTTGTTGTGTCTACTTATAACAGTCATTTCCCTTGGGCCAGTGTCATCTATCTGGCCAAGAGTGCCGAACAAAAGGTACTCAAAGAGATTAGACCTTAATTTTGTCTTAATCTTATCTCCCACTTACCATATTGTACTTTCTCTAACCAAACTGTCTTGTAAAACCTTACAAAGGGCTACAAAAAATAGCCAGGTGATCCCAAAATTCTGGTATTCATCTGCATTTATAAACTGTGTCTATAAACTTAGTAATTGAGATGTAAAAGGTTATACTTTATCCAAATATTTCATGACCTCATAACATGTTTACCTAGCTCCCCGTTTGGAAAAGATCTGACTTCAGTGTCCTCCCATTATTTTTTTGCTCAACCAATTCTGCCAGTTAGATGCCATTTTCGTCCTATTCTTTGTACCGGATTATATACTGCCAGTATCCTCTCATCTGTAAGAGAAAGAAAACCTCATTCCAGGTTTTCTTTCCTGGAAATTAGTTCTCAATATTCACCATGGAGGGGGAGCTAAGATGGTGGCGTAGTAGGAGGACCCTAGGCTTGCTTTGTCCCTCAAACACAGCTAGATAACTATCAAGTCATTCTGAATACCCACAAAATTGACCCGAGGATTGATAGAACAAACGCACAACTAGAGGGAGAGAAGAGGCAACATCAGGAAGTTAGAAAATGCAGAGACATGGTTTGGGGGAGAAATGGATCATAGGTGCTGTGGAGAGGGAGCCCTGGTTGCAGTGAGGTAAGAGAAAGAGAGAGGGAGAGGAGCACTCCCCCCCCCCGAATTCTGCTGGTACTGCCATTTTCAGTCAAGTTAGCCTCAGTCCCAGTGTGGCAGGCCCCTTCCCAAGAAGACCATAAGAAACCCCTGCATACACCACATCTCCCAACCAGAGAGTTCTGCAAGGCTTCAGTTCTAGTGGAAGTCTCATCAGGTCTCATTTAACAAGCAGACCAGAGCACAGCTAGTTAAAACTTGCCATACCTCAGCCATTGTCCAAACACCACCCACTTCAGGCAAGGAGAGCCTCTGCAGAGGACTGGCCCAAGGGATAGAACATAAACCACAGCAACAGAGTGCAGGCAGCACGTACCAGAGGCAGTCCCTTAAGAGCCAGGCCCTGGACACTATATGACCTCTTCTCATAAAGCCATTAGTCTCAAGAGCAGTAAACAGAACGGGCTTTTCTAAAACACAGAAAAAGACAGAGACTTAGGTAAAATGCCAAGATGAAGGAATTCATCCCAAAAGAGAGAACAAGCTCACAGTCAGAGATCTAATCAAAACAGACATAAGTAATATGCCTGATGGAGAATTTAAAGCAATAATCATAAGGATACTTGTTGGGATTGAGAAAAGAATGGAAAACTTCAGGGAGGCCCTTACCAAGAGATGAAAGAGTTAAAACACAGAAATGAAAAATGCAATAACTAAGATTCAAAACAGACTGGATATAATGACCACAAGGATGGAAGAAACAGAGGTATGAGGAAGTGGTAGGGAAGATAAAATAATGGAAAATACTGAAGCTAACAAAAGAGAGAAAGAATTATAGATCATGAAAGTAGACTTTAGGAACTCAGTAACTTCATCAAAAGTAATAACATTCATGTCATAGGAGCCCCAAAAGAAAAAGAGAAAAGGGAACAGAAAATTAATTTGAGGAAATAATAGCAAAAAACTTCCCCAATCTGGGGAAGGAAACAGACATCCAAATCCAGGAGGCATAGAGAACTCTCGTAAAAATCAACAAAAGAGGACCAACACCAAGACATATTGTAATTAAATTTGTCAAATGCACTACTAGAAAAAAAAATATTAAAAGCAGCAAAAGAAGTAATTAACTTACAAGGGGAAAGTAATAAGGCTAGCTGGAGATTTCTCAACAGAAACTGGGCAAGCCAGAGGGAGTGGCATGATATCTCCAACATACTGAATGGGAAAAATCTACAACCAAGAATACTCTACTATCATTCAGAATAGAAGGAGAGATAAAGAGTTTCCCAAACAAACAAAAACTAAGGGAGGTCGTGACCACTAAACTAGCCCTGCAAGAAATATTAAAGGGGACTATTTCAGTGGTAAGGAAAGACGAAAAGAGAAAAAATACTAGAAAGGAACAGAGAAAATCTTCAGAAACAACAACAAAACAAGTAACAAAATGGCAATAAGGGGGCACCTGAGTGGCTTAGTCAGTTGAGCATCTGACTCTTGATTTCAGCTCAGGTCAAGATCTCAGGGTTGTGAAATCAAGCCCCATGTCAGGCTCCATGCTCAGCATGTAGTTTCCTTGTTCCTCTCCCTCTGCTCCTACCTCCACTTGTGCACTCTCTCTCTCTCAAATAAATACATAAATTTTTTTAATGGCAATAAGTACATATCTATCAATAATTATACAGAATGTAAATGGACTATCCAATCAAAAGACATGGGGTGTCAAAATGGATAAAAAACAAGAACCATATGTATGCTGCCTATGAGAGACTTATTTTTGACCTAAAGACGACTACAGATTGAAAGTGAGGGGATGGAGAAACTCTTGTCATGCAAATGGACATCAAAAGAAAGCTGGAGTAGCAATACATATATCAGACAAACTAGATTTTAAACCAAAGTTTCTAACAAGATGAAGAAGAGTACTATATCATAATAAAGGGGACTATCTAACAAGAAGATCTAACAATTGTAAGTATTTATACCCCCAACATGGGAGCACCTAAATATATCAAACAATTAATAACAAACATAAAGGATACTAATACAGTAATAATAGGGGACTTTAACACCATACTTACATCAATGGACAGATTGTTTAAGTAGAAAATCAAAAAGGAAACATTGGCTTTGAATAACAGACTGGACTAGATAGAATTACCAGATATATTCAGAACATTTCATTCTAAATCAGCAGAATACATATTCTTTTCAAGTTCACATGGAACATTCTCCTCAATAGGTCACATACTGGGTCACAAGTCAGGTCTCAGTAAGTACAAAGAAGACAGATCATACCATGCATATTTTCTGACCACAACACTATGAAAGTTGAAGTTAACCACAAGAAAGATTTTGGAAAGACCACAAATACATGGAAGCCGAAGAACATCCTACTAAAGAATGAATGGGTCAACCAGGAAATCAAAGAAGAAATTAAAAAAAGAAAAAAAAACACATAGAAACAAATGAAAATGAAAACACGGCAGTCCAGAACCTTTGGGATGCACCAAAAGAAGTCATTAGAGGAAGTATATAGCAATACAGGCCTACCTCAAGGCCTGTAAAAAATCTCATATAAACAACCTAACCTTATACCTAAAGGAACTGGAAAAAGAACAACCAAGCAAAGAGCCTAATGCCAGCAGAAAAAGGGAAATAATAAGGATTAGAGCAGAAATAAATTATATGGAATTAAAAAAAAAAAAAGTAATAGAGCAGATCAATGAAACCAGGACCTGTTTCTTTGATAACCCCCTAGTCAGAAGTATCACAAGGAAAAGAGAAAGGACCCAAATAAATAAATTTACAAATGAGAAAAAAGAAGTAACAACCAACACCACAGAAATATAAACAATTTCAAGAGAATATTATGAAAAACTATGTACCAAGAAATTGGACAACCTGGAAGAAATGGATAAATTTCTAGAAACATAAACAACCAAAACTGTAACAGGAGCAGTAGAAGACATGAACAGACCAATAACCAACAAAGAAATGAAATCAATAATAAAAAATCTCCCAACAAACAAGATCCAGAGCCAGGTGGCTTCATAGGAGAATTCTACCAAACATTTAAAGAACAGTTAATACCTGTTTTTCTCAAACCTATTCCAAAAAACAGAAAAGGAAATAAAACTTCCAGATTCATTCTATGAGCTAGCATTACCCTGATATCAAAGCCAGACAAAAATTCCACTAAAAAATAGAGCTATAGGCCAATATCCCTGATGAACATGAATGCAAAAATTCTCAATAAAATACTAGCAAATCAAAGCCAACAGTACATTAAAAGAATCATTCACCACAATCAAGTGGGATTTATTCTTGGGTTGCAAAGGTGTTCACAAATCGATCAGTGTGATACACCACATTAATAAAAGAAAGGGTAAGAACCATGTGATCGTGTCAACAGATGCAGAAAAAACATTTGACAAAGTACAACATCCATTTGTGATAAAAAACATTCAACAAAGTAGGGTTGGAGGGAACGTTCCGCAACATAATAAGGCCATATACAGCTAATATGATCCTCAGTGGGGAAAAACTGAAAGCTTTTTCTCTATGGTCAGGAACAAAACACGGATGTTCATTCTTAGAACTGATGTTCAACATTGTACTAGAAGTCCTAGCCTCAGCAATCAGACAACAACAAGAAATAAAAGGCATCCAAATCTGCAAGGAAGAAGTCAAGCTTTCACTAACTTTTGCAGACAACATGATACTTTGTGTAGAAAACCTGGAAAACACCAAAAAATCACTAGAACTGATACACAAATTCAGCAAAGTTGCAGGATATAGAATCAATGTACAGAAATCTGTTGCATTCCTATACACCAATAATGAAGCAGCAGAAAGAGAAATCAAGGAATTGATTCCATTTACAATTGCAGCAAAAACCATAAGATGCCTAGGAATAAACCTAAACAAAGAGGTAAAAAATCTGTACTCTTAAACTATACAACAGTTATGAAAGAAATTGAAGAGGACATAAAGAAATGGAAAATTTTTATTCCATGCTCATGAATTGGAAGAATAAATTTTGCTAAAATGTCTTTACTACTCAAAGCAATCTACACATTTAATACAGTCCCTATCAAAATACCACAAGCATTTTTCACAGAGCTAAAACAACAGTTCTAAAATTTGTATGGAAACACAAAAGACCTGAATAGCCAAAGCAATCTTGAAAAAGAAAAGCAAAGCTGGAAGCATCACAATTCTGGACTTCAAGCTGTATTACAAAGCTGTAGTCATCAAGACAATACGGCACTGGCACAAAAACAGACACACAGATCAATGGAACAGAATAAAGAAACCAGAAATGGACCCTCAACTCTATGATCAACTAGTCTTTGACAATGCAGGAAAGAATATCCAATGGAAAAAGTCTCTTCAACAAATGGTGTTGGGAAAATTGGACAGCCACATGTAGAAGAATGAAAAAAGACCTAAATGTGAGAGGGGAATCCATCAAAATCTTAGAGGAGAACACAGGCAGTGACCTCTTTGGCATTGGCCATAGCAACTTCTTACCAGACATGTCTCCTGAGGCAAGGGAAACAAAAGCAAAAATACACTATTGAGGGGTGCCTGGGTGGCGCAGCCGTTAAGCATCTGCCTTCGGCTCAGGGTGTGATCGCAGCATTCTGGGATCGAGCCCCACATCAGGCTTCTCTGCTAGGAGCCTGCTTCTTCCTATCCCACTCCCCCTGCTTGTGTTCCCTCTCTCGCTGGCTGTCTCTGTCAAATAAATAAATAAATAATCTTAAAAAAAAATACACTATTGGGACTTCATCAGAATAAAAAGCTTCTGCACAGTGAAGGAAAAAAAAATCAACAAAACTAAAAGGCAACCTATGGAATGGGAGATGATATTTGCAAATGACATATCTGATAAAGGCTTAGTATCCAAAATATATAAAGGATTTATAAAACTCAACACCCAAAAGACAAATAATCTAGTTAAAATTGTACAGAAGACATGAATAGACATTTTTCCAAAGACATCCAAGTGGCTAACAGACACAAGAAAAGATATTGAGCATCACTCATCATCAGGGAAATACAAATCAATACTACCATGAGATATCACTGCAGACCTGTCAGAATGGCTAAAATTAACAACACAGAAAACAATAGGTGTTAGCGAGGATGCAGAGAAAGGGGAACCCTCTTACACTTGGTGGGAATACAAACTGGTGCAGCCACTTCGTGGAAGAGGGTATGGAGGTTCCTCAAAAAGTTAAAAATAGAACTACCCTATGATACAGCAATTGCACTACTAGGTATTTACCCAAAGGGTATAAAAATACTGATTTGAAGGAGCACACGCACCCCAATATTTATAGCAGCATTATCGACAATAGCCAAATAATAGAAAACGCCAAAATGTCCAACTGATAAATGGATAAAGGAGATGTGTTTTGTGTGTGTGTGTGTAATGAAATATTACTCAACCATTAAAATAAGGAAATTTTGCCATTTGCAATGATGTGGATGGAGCCTAGAGAGTATTATGCTAAGTGAAATAAATCAATTACAGAAAGACAAATAGCACATGACTTCACTCATATGTGGAATTTAAGAAACAAATGAACAGAGGGGAAATAAAAAGAGAAAACCAAGAAACAGACTCTTAACTATAGAGAACAAACTGAGGGTTACCAGAGGGGATGTGGGTGGGGGATGGGTTAAACAGGTGATGGGTATTAAGGAGAGCACTTGTGATGAGCACTGAGTTCTATATGTAAGTGATGAATCACTAAATTCTACACCTGTAGAATATTATTCTAATATTACGCTGTATGTTAGTTGGAATTTAAATAAAAATTCAGAAAAAAAAAAGTATTCATCCTAAGTACTACTTATAGAACTGGCTTATTGAATGTGTGGGTAAAATGAAGTTTAATACTTCCATTGAATATGTGTAGCCTAAAGACAATTTTATTTTTAGAAATATAAATAAAGACATGGATAGATAGATATCCATCTTTTGTAAAATCAATTATATGAAATTTAGGACTACTTTACTTAGGCTTTCAATTGTCTCATTGTTAACATGGAGAATAGAATATTTTCTCCTAAAATCTTGTTTCTTTCCCACTTTTATTTCTTCTTCTTTAAGAAAGGCTGCACAAGATAGAATATTATTTTGTACATGTACATAACTATATATATGAATGCATTTATGTTTAAGTGATCTGAAGATTTATTGATATACCCCAGTAATTCTTGCCAGTAATGATAACCACAACATATTTTCTTCTCATTGAATATCAAAATTTTCATAGGTGGGAATGAACTTTTTGGGAAGAAAGTTTTTATAAACATAAAACACTTCATTTTCTTTGACTTCTATGTAATGTACTATATCTGAGAAGCAAAAAGAATAAAATGTTCTCAGGATATCATTATGTTTTAATGGAAACAAACAACTTGATTTCTTGAATTTTAATCATTTTCCTTCCTCTTTTCAGAGAAAGGAAAATAGAAATCTAATTAAAATTTCTCTAGATCTTTGAAATCCATGGTAGCACACTTAAGAAGAAAGCAAAGCTATTTATTTTTCCTTTCCAGACCATGAAATGAGCACTACACACCTGAATTGCCAGCAACAGCATGTGTTGCAAAAGAACCACTGTTTATCTTCACCAAGAGGAGAACATTTTCACTAGGCTTCTCAAAGATACTCAGTAATAGTTTAGGGATCATATAATTTTATTGAAATGGATTAATAGTACATTTATAAACACAAACAGGTAAAAATATTCATTAGCTACTCTAAGCAACTCACTTTGTGAACTGAGTCAGATAGATTAGTAGTGGCTTGTTTATATTAATTAGCTTATAAGGCTTTAAAAAATAATTGTCAGAAGATACCAGAGTTGATTTTCTTAGGTCCTTGCTTTTAAGCATGAATTAAAAAGAAAAGAGAAATAATTCTAGTTGGTACATTTAAGCATAATTTCCCTATGGTACGGCATGCAGTCTAAGTAAAGCTTAGGGTGACAATAAAAATGAAAATTAGTACCAAAATCATATACTATATTGTCATTTGATTGCCCATAATTTTTCATCCCCAAGCCTGCCATTCTTTGGTGCTTGGTGTGGTGGATCTTACAATGCCATTGATTATCTGGTAACATTGTACAGTGGCCAGTGAAATTTTGTTGAATATAACTAATTTGTATTTTGATATAAATGAAAAAAACTATAACAGAAAAGAAAAAAGGAATGAAATATCTAAGATTATATCAATACTGTGACAATTTATTGATAATCATACAACTAGGGAGATATATTTGTCAGTTACTTTTAGAAAGATAGAGATCTTTCTTGTTGCACAATTCAAAATTAAGGTGTTTGAGATAAAAGGACAGACTACAATAGACTGGAATATAAGGAAAATTATATAAGGGAATGACAGGGATGTGGCCCTAGACACTAGTTTTATATTAATATTTGTATTTATTTTTTATATTTGTGTTTTGTATTACATCATCCCCATAATCCAGAATGTTTTGTAAGTAACTCAAAATCATTAAAATAATACTTAGAAGTTCCACAATCTCAAGGAGCATTTTGAGACTTAGAGAAATGAAGTGTTATTATGTAGGCTCATGTAGATATCTTGGGCATAATTTTGGTATTGATCCCTACAGATAGGGAATTTAGACCACATTCAACAATTTCTCTAAGGCGGGTGTGATCCGAAAAAAGTTAAATCCTCCAATCTGTAGTAGTTTGTTACTGTTTCAAAAGAAGATCCAGATGTATGCAGTATTTTGTGAATTATCCCTCAAATCCCCATGATTTTCATATGAATCAACTAGCAATGGAGTTGTCATTTTTAACCAAGCCCATTTGGAAACACAAGCTCCTGTGGATCTTGGTTGCAGTCACTGGGTTATCCTGACTTATTTATAGCTTAAAGGATTCCAGAAAACAATACTAAAAATCTTATAAAATAATTTCACATAAGCTCTTAGAAAGAGGGAAGAAAATGTGTGTGGGTTTGGGAAACAAAGCATACAGTGTGCTCTGGTTTTCACCTAAAACAAAAGTAAATAATCTGTATAAAATATTTGCAGATGTTGTAAAACTGCATTTCCCAGAATTTATTTCAGGCAGTACATGGTGCTAGTGTGGATTCATCCCTTGATAATCTCTGAAACCTGAATATGAAGAGAACATTCTTCTGAAAGTCAGGAGAAGGGCAGGGTTGGTGAAAAATATGGGTGTAGTTTAACAGGAGGATAGTAAATATATAATATAATATGCACATTTACATATATACTTATATATATATATATACATATATGTACTTTAAATGTATATATTTTTCTAGAAATGTAAACAGTTTTTCTGTGAATTATTCACTTTTTTGTTTTAGTTATCACTTAAAATATTGAATAATAACTTGTGAAAATCTAGCAGCAAAATATTTGCTAAGAAAGCTGTTTCAAGAAAATGTTTTGTTTTTAATGTGCCAGGAAAAAAAGAATAAAGAAGTCCCATTCAGAAGGAGTGTAAGTTAGTGAAAAGTAGGGCCATATAAAATGCTGAAATTGAAAACGTGATAGGAAGGACATGACACTGTGCCAAGGAGTTTGAGTCAGAGTCTATCAAAAATTGAGTGAGTGGTTTCCTGAATGGCATCAGAGGATCTTGGCTGACTAAAGATGAATGAGGGCTAACATTTTGATTAATATAGTACAATTAGTGGAGAACATATTGATTTTCAAACAAATTCAGCCAGTTTGTTTTCACACATATTGCTGGAATTTATAAAGATTATGTGGCCTCAAAAACACCACTGATGCCAGTGCCAAGGCTTCCTTAGAGGACAGTCACCCAGGAGGGAGCTTCCCTTCTGCCCTTCTCATTCTGCTGCTCTTGTTGAGGCTGGTCTGGAGAGACCACAAAGAGAGAAAAGGAAGGGAGGACAGACTACAATAAGACTTTATGCTCTTTTGAGCTCAAGTGATAGAGCTCAAGAGAGAAGGGAAATCCAGGGGAACTTGGGTGTGACAGTCGGTTAAGCATCTGACCCTTGATTTTGGCTCAAGTTGTGGTCTCTGGGTGGAGAGATTGAGCTCCACATTGGGCTCCATGCTCAGCATGGAGCCTACTTAGAGTATCTCTCCCCCTTCCCCCTTCCCCTCCCCCCTCTCTAGAATCAATCAATCTATTAAAAAAGAAAGAGAGAGAGATGGGGAATCCAGATGCATGGTGTCACTGCAAACAAACTGTCCTTGAGTATGAAGAACTCTACTCAGTCGTAGTGAATGGAAATCATATAGTCATGATTTGAGGCTCTTTTCTTTAGTCATCTATGTTTCATGATGGATAATTTCATCTTTCCCTCAAATAACTTAGGTTAAATATATTTTATCCATTAGAGTGAGGGTTTGAGAGTATTTGAACATTTTTGGGGTTTTTCAAGAATGATTTGTAAAAATGACATTATTTGGTCAGAACCTTTCTAAATTTTTTAAGCAATATTTTTAAAAGACAAAATTTTCCAAACACAAGTAAAGCCTGAATATAATGAAATAAATGAGTGAAAACTTTGAAACCAAATACCTTATGGGAAAAACAAAAGAATGAGACAGATAGTCTAAATTTATATTATAATATGACAAAAATTGATGCAGCCATATTTGCACATGTTTATTAATAAAATATGCAATTTATCAAATATCTTCCAAGGTACATGAAGCTCTAAAGAATAAGCTAAACGAGGGGCGCCTAGATGGGTCAGTCAGTAAAGCATCTGACTCTTGGTTCTGGCTCAGGTCATGATCTCACGGTTGTGAGATCATACCCCA
Source organism: Ursus maritimus (assembly GCF_017311325.1). NCBI lineage: Eukaryota > Metazoa > Chordata > Mammalia > Carnivora > Ursidae > Ursus > Ursus maritimus. Next base: position 6,554,533 of record NW_024424230.1, on the reverse strand, counting down.
CCTCGGGTTCTGTGCTCAGCACAGAATCTGCTTCAGAGTCTCTCTCCCTACACCTCACATTTTCTTTCTCTCTCTCTGTCTCTCAAATAAATAAATAAAATCTTTTGCAAAAATTTTTAAAAAAGAAGAAGCCGAATGATATAGCTGTTGCTACAATCCAAACACATAACCATTTCTCTTGCCCTGTGAAAACATAAGGTGACTGGAAAATTCTCACTGTGACTGCAGATCTATAAGGTGTCATTTGACAATGAATTCACTGTCAATTTATTCTAAACACAATTAAATGAGTAATTATGCAAGTGTAAATAACTTTCATGGTGGAAATATTTTCGAAAAGCTACTGTCGTAAGAGGTATTCAGATTAAGAGAAAGGAAAATTACATCATTACCAAGCTCATCAGAGAATAGATTATAATTTATTTAAAAATCTCTCCAGAGAGGTCAACTAAAGCAAAATGAAAAAGAATATGAAAAATCTGTGGTTACAGATCTGAGGCTCATTCTAAGCCATTTTAGGTCTAATGGTTGTATTCCCAGGAGAAATTTGCTAGTGTTCTGCACATCTGTTTACCAAGGATAAATGGATCACACCCAGAATCTTTTGCATGAATTGAGTAAATCCACAGTATTTTGAATGTAGACTTCATGTCTTAAACCAAATGAGACTCAATTTACAAACCTTGGTTTTGTTTAATACCTATTGCATCACTCCTTTTTTTTTACTAGGTGGTGCTATAGTATCAAATAACTCATACATCCCAATAGCTTAAAGAAACAAGTGTATTTTATTATTTGTTATATATTGCTTGGTACCAGAAGTCCTTAACCTATATGGGTAGAAACATAAGACTGGTGGCAAACCTATCTACAGAGACCTGGCAGGCCAGAAAGCATAATATATGCAGGGTGATAAATGAGAAAAAATGTGCAGCGAAGAATAATCTATCCAGCAAGGCTGTCATTCAGAATAGAAGAAGAGATAAAGAGCTTCCAGGACAAACAGAAACTAAAAGAAAATGTGATCACTAAACCATCACTGCAACTAATATTAAAGGGGATTCTTTAAGTGAAGAGAGAGCCCAAAAGTAACATAGACCAGAAAGGAACAGAGACAATATACAGAAACAGTGACTGTACGGGTATTACAATGGCACTAAATTCATATCTTTCAATAGGTATTCTAAATGTAAATAGGCTAAATGCTCCAATCAAAAGGCATAGGGTATCAGATTGGATAAAAAAGTAAGACCCATCAATATGCTGTCTACAAGAGACTCAATCTAGACCCAAAGACACCTCCAAATTGAAAGTGAGGGGGTGGAAAACCATTTATCATGCTAATGGACATCAAAGAAAGCTGGGGTAGCAACCTTATATCAGATAAATTAGACTTTAAACCAGAGACTGTAACAATAGATGAAGAAGGACTCTATATCATAATCATTAAAGGGTCTATCCAATAAGAAGATCTAACAATTGTAAATATTCATGCCCCTAACATGGGAGCAGCCAATTATATAAACCAATTAATAACAAAATTAAAGAAACATATTGATAACAATACAATAATAGTAGGGGTCTTTAACACCCCACTCAGAGCAATGGACAGATAATCTAAGCAGAAGATCAGCAAGGAATCAAGGGCTTTGAATGACACACTGGACCAGATGGCATTCACAGATGTATTCAGAGCATTCTATCCTAAAGCAACAGAATACACATTCTTCTCCAGTGCACATGGAACACTCTCCAAAATAGAACACATACTGGGTCACAAATCAGGTCTCAACTGGTACCAAAAGCTTGAGATTATTCCCTGCATATTTTCAGACCACAGTGCTTTGAAGCTTGAACTCCATCACAAGAGGAAATTTGGAAGGGACTCAAATACATGTAGGTTAAAGAGCTTCCTACTAAAGAATGAATGGGTCAACCAGGAAATTAAGAATTAAAAGAAGTTTTAAAAATTCATGGAAACAAATGAAAATTAAAACACAACTTTTCAAAACCTTTAGGATGCAGCAAAGGCAGTCCTAAGAGGGAAGTATATAGCAATACAAGCCTTTCTCAAGAAACAAGAAAGGTCTCAAATATACAACCTAACCTTACACCTGAAGGAGCTGGAGAAAGAACAGCAAATAAAGCCTAAACCCAGTAGGAGAAGAGAATTAATAAAGATTAGAGCAGAAATCAGTGAAATAGAAACCAAAAGAGCGGTAGAATAGATCAACAAAACTAGGAGCTCGTTCTTTGAAAGAATTAATAATATTGATAAACCCCTGGCCAGATTTGTCGAAAAGAAAAGAAAAAGGACCCAAGTAGATAAAATCAGGAATGAGAGAGGAGAGGGTGCCTGGGTGGCTCAGTCGTTAAGCATCTGCCTTCAGCTCAGGTCATGATCCCAGGGTCCTGGGATTGAGCCCCACACTGGGCTCCCTGCTCAGCGGGAAGCCTGCTTCTCCCTCTCCTCCTCACCCTGCTTGTGTGTCCTCTCTCGCTGTGTCTCTCTCTGTCAAATAAATAAAATCTTAAATAAAAAAAAAAAAAAGGAATGGAAGAGAAGAGATCACAACCAACACCTAAGTAATACAAACAATTATAAGAACATATTATGAGCAACTATATGCCAACAAATTAGGCAATCTGGAAGAAATGGATGCATTCTTAGAGACATACAAACTACCAAAACTGAACCAGGAAGAAATAGAAAACCCGAACTGACCCATAACCAGCAGGAGATTGAAGCAGTAATCAAAAATCTTTCAACAAACAAGAATCCAGAGGCAGATGGCTTCCCATGGGAATTGTACCTAACATTTAAAAAAGAATTAATACCTATTCTTCTGAAGCTGTTTCAAAAATAGAAATAGAAGGAAAACTTCCAGACTCTTTCTATGAGGCCACCATTACCTCGATCCCCAAATTGGACAAAGACCCCACCAAAAAGGAGAATTACAGACCAGTATCCCTGATGAACATGGATGCAAAAATTCTCACCAAGATACTAGCTAATATGATCCAACAGTACATTAAAAGGATTATTCACCACGACCAAATGGGATTTATTCCTGGGCTAAAGGGTGGTTCAACATCTGCAAATCAGTGTGATACACTATGTTAATAAAGGAAAGGACAAGAACCATATGATCCTCTCAGTAGATGCAGAAAAAGCATTTGACAAAGTTCAGCGTCCTTTCTTGATTAAATCTCTTCACAATATAGGGATACAGGGAACATACCTTAATATGATAAAAGCCATGTATGAAAAGCCCACAGGGAATATCATTCCCAATGGGGAAAAACTGAGAACTTTTCCCCTAAGGTCAGGTACACGGCAGGGATGTCTACTATCATCACTCTTGTTCAACATGGTACTAGAAGTCTAGCCTCAGCAATCAGAGAACAAAAAAGAAATAAAAGGCATTCAAATCAGCAAAGAGGAAGTCAAATTCTCACCCTTTGCAGATGACATGATATTCTATGTGGAAAACCCCAAAGACTCCATCCCAAAACTGCTAGAACTCATATGGGAATTCAGCGCAGGGACAGGATATAAAATCAATGCACAGAAATCAGGTGCATTTCTATACACTAACCATGAAACAGAAGGAAGAGAAATTAAGGAGTTGATCCCATTTAAAATTGCACCAAAAACATAAGATACCCAGAATAAACCTAACCAAAGAGACAAAGGATCTGTACTCAGAAAACTATAGAACATTCACGAAAGAAATTGAGGAACACACAAAGAAATAGAACAATGTTCCATGCTCATGGATTGGAAAAACAAATATTGTTAAAATGTCTATGCTACCTAGAGCAATCTATACATTCAATGCAACCCCTGTCAAAATACCATCAACCTTTTTCACATAGCTGGAACAAATAATTCTAAAATTTGTATGGAACCAGAAAAGACCCTGAATAGCCAAAGGAACATTGAAAAAGAAAACCAAAGCTGGTGAAATTACAATTCTGGACTTTAACCTCTATTACAAAGCTGTAATCATCAAGACAGTATGGTAATGGCACAAAAGCAGACGCATAGATCAATGGAACAGAATATAGAGAACCCAGAAATGGACCCTTAACTCAGTGGTCAACTAATCTTTGACAAAGCAGGAAAGACTATCCAATAGAAAAAAGACAGTCTCTTCAACAAATGATGGGAAAATTGGACAGCCACAAGCAGAAGAATGAAACTGGACCATTTTCTTATGCCATACTCAAAAATAGAGGCAAAATGGTTGAAAGACCTAAATGTGAGACAGGAATCCATCAAAAACATAGAAGAGAACATAGGCAGTAACCTCTTTGACCTCAGCCACAGCAACTTCCCTTCCCTTGAGATGGAAGCAAAGGCAAAAATGAACTATTGGGACTTCATCAACTTAAAAAGCTTTTGCACAGCAAAGGAAACAGTCAATGAAACCAAAAGACAGCCTACAGAATGGGAGAAGATATTTGCAAATATCTTATCAGATAAAGAGCTAGTATCCAAAATCTAGAAAGAACTTACCAAACTTAACACCCAAAAAGCAAGTAATCCAATCAAGCAATGGGCGGAAGACATGAACAGACATTCCTCCAAAGAAGACATCCAAATGGCCAACAGACACATGAAAAAATGCTCAACATCACTCAACATCAGGGAAATATAAATCAAAACCACAATGAGATACCACCTCACACTTGTCAGGATGGCTAAAATTAACAAGTCAGGAAATGACAGATGTTGGCAAGGATGCAGAGAAAGGAGAACCCTCTTACACTGTTGGAGAGAATGCAAGCTGGTGCAGTCACTCTGGAAAACAGTTTGGAAGCTTCTCAAAAAGTTAAAAATAGAACTATCCTATGATACAGTAATTGCACTACTAGGAATTTACCCCAAAGATACAAATGTAGTGATCCAAAGGGGCACCTGCACCCCAGTGTTTATAGCAGCAATGCCCACAATAGTCAAACTATGGAAAGAGCCCAGATGTTCATGGACAGATAAATGGATAAAGAAGATGTGTCATATATTGGAATATTACTCAGCCATCAAAAAATGAAATCTTGCCATTTACAATGACGTGGATAGAACTAGAGGGTATTATGCTAAGTGAAATAAGTCAAACAGAGAAAGACAATTATAGTGTGATCTCAGTTATATGTGGAATTTAAGAAACAAAACAGAGGATCATACGGGAAAGTAGGGAAAAATAAATAAGACAAAATCAAAGAGGGAGACACACCATAAGAGACTCTTAACTCTAGGAAAAAAACTAAGGGTTGCTGGAGAGGAGGTGGGTGGGAGGATGGGTAACTGGGTGATGGGCATTAAGGAGGGCACATGATGTAATGAGCACCGGGTGCTGCTATATGCAACTGATGAAGCACTGAACTCTTCCTTTGAAACTAATAATACACTATGTTAATTAATTGAATTTAAAATAAAAAAGTAGTATGTAGAAAAAGAAAATAAATAAAAAATAAAAGCTTATTTACGACAAAGAAAAAAATAGAATGAAAAGACAACCTTTGGAATAGGAGAAAATATTTGCAAATTACACCTATATTAATATATCATGTGTAATATCATATACATATGACATATAACATAATATATATATTAACTTCCTGAATATATAGGAAACTTCTACCATTCATCAGCAAGAACAAATAGTTAAAAATGGGTAAAGGACTTAGACATTTCTCCGAAGAAAACATACAAATGGCTGCCAGGTTATTTTAAAAAGTGCTCAATGTCATTAATTATCAGGGAAATGAAAATCAAAACTACATCAGATATCATCTCACATCTGTCAGGATTGCTATTACCAAAACCAAAAACGAAACAAGAACAAGAGATCACAAGTGTTAGTTAGGATGTAGAGAAAGTGGAAACCTTGTTCACTGTTGGTGGGAATGTAAAATGGTACAGCAGCTATGGATAACAGTATGGTGATTCCTCAAAAAATTAGAACTACCATATAATCCAGAAATTCTGGATATCTATCTAAATGAATTGAAATTAGCATCTTAAAGAGATGCCCTTCCCATTCATAACAGCATTATTCAGAATAACCTCAAAGTCTATTAATAGATAAATGAGTAAAGAGAACATGGTATATCTCTACAATTTCATATGATTCAACTTAAAAAAGAAAGAGGCTGAAAAATTAGTGCAGGGTTTGGAACAAGACCAGAAGGAAGATATAAATGTGAGAGCTGTTGCAAGGTTCCATGCTAGGAAGCAGCGATGAATTAGGTCTGGGTAGTATGAAGGCTCAGTAAAAGATTGATAGGAGACTTTTGAAATTAAGTGTCTAACAGATATTATCAACTTTAATAGAAAGTCAGAAGGAGCAGTTGATTTGGTATTGGATAGATAAATGATTCTGATGTTTATTTTCATTCATTTTGACTCAAACACAATTTACTAAGAAAGTTTTCTCCTTAGAATTTCTTGTCACAGACTCAGACTTCGAGTTTACAAAAAGACCTATTACTGTTCATGTCCAGTTATCAAAATTACAAGCAATTCTGAACAGTGGAAGCAAACAATCTTGGGAATGAGGATACTCTCTAAAATCTATCCCAGGAAACCATCTTAAATGGCATCTCTTATACCCATGCTTTTCTATAAAGGAATCAAGTAATACAGGTTCATTTACAGTAAGTTCATGATCAGTAATGGGTGTAAGGAAGGAAAAATCAGCAAACAGTCACACATACTTTGATACAGTGACAGCATGTGATATATTCAACTCTGTGTGAACTGCATGAAGGCACTTTCTGTTTATACACGTAAGTGTGGATAATAACATGGATTGAATCCATCACATTGTATTATTATTGTATTATAGCGTCCCTAATATACTGTTAAAGCAATATGGGAAGTTTAGAGTCCATTCATCAAGTTGTATTAGCATTGTATTTTGTTATTATCGTATTAGCCAATATAATACAGTTCTTAATATATTATCAAAGTCTGTACTGAACAGTAACTTTAATATCAGATTTTCAAGTGGGTTTCCACACTGCTTGTGCATCTTTCATGTGCCAAGATGTAATAAGAGGCTTAGAAATGTCTGTTGAGACTGCAAGAATATTTGTGAGGAGACATTACGAATGTGTTATTTTTGGCATTCTGAAGGCATCCCCATGAAATCATGTCCCACGGGAGTCAGTAAATATACTTTAAGAGTTAACAACATTTTCTATCTCAATTCTCATGTAAGGAGGAACAATTCTACTTGAAGGAAGGAAGGAAGAAAAAGGAAAAAGAAAGAAAAGAAAAGAATGAATGAATGTAGGGCATGCATTCATCCTCTCAGGGTCTGTTTGGTTTTGGTCACTGTTTACCATGTAAGAAATTAATATCCAGTTCAGTGGATAAACTGTACACACTGAACTAGTTAGGTAGATGCTTAGTTATCTTAGTGCTAATTACTTGAAGATAAACTGTCCCAGATATAGTTGGAACTATAAAAGTACAATATTGAATAGCAAGGAGACTGTAATTTTATGTGAAAAGATATATAAGTAATCACCAAAATAATGGGGCAAATGATTCATACTATAGAGATTCAAAGAAGTTTTCCTTCAGATAGGAAATGGGAAGTTACATGGGAGAACATTGTGGTAGAAAGGCAGAATAAGGAATTAGGACTGATTTCAGGATTTTTAGCTTGTAGTAAAGAGACCAACTTGTTTCTGAAGAAGACTCATATTGTTATAAATGGGCATAATAGGGGGAAACAGGAAAAATTGAACTAGATGTTATTTTTTTGAAATTAATCCTATAGAAATCTGTGAAGCTATGTGAAGATTGTTACTATGATCTAGAATGGATAAATCATAATTTCAGGATGATAAATACATCTGTGATCTTGTATGTAGGAAAACGGGTATAGATAGAGAGGTAAGAACAGAAGAAAAGTTGATAAGACTCTAACCTCAGATACATGACAGGACAGGGAGAGAGACAAGAAATAGCTAAGTAGTCATATTGGAGTTAGGAGACAATTCAAAAATCATTTATTTGGAATTTCTTGTCTATGTATAAGGCATTGTTGGGAAAATTTGGGACTATTTGTATATGGCCAATGACCAGTATGAAACACTAATTGAAAAGATATTGTATAAACTAATGAAGTCAGAAAATTAAAAAACGAAGGTTAAGGAAGGAAGGACTCCTTTGGAATATTAATTGAATCATTCCAGGCTGATGAGATGAAAATGAGTTTATGAGGTAAATTATGATTGTTAACATTGATTTTGAATACAGTGATAACTGTAGTCAAATGTTAGAATCAAGTCAATAAAAAGAGAATATAGGAAAAAGTCAGAGAGAAGGTCAGAGACACTTGTCTCACTTTTATGATATAACAGTAACATTCTCTGATGCAAAATGGAAATCAAATGAAAGAACAACATTGTGCAAATTATACCTTTAACATATAGAGTTAGCACAAAGATTTTCTAAAGCAGGTGCATGAAGAGCAAGGCCCAATTCCAATATCATAAAACTGCAAAGCTCCTGTAGCAGAGAAAAATCACCATATTTTACTTTCACCATTTTCAATATGGACCTGAACAGAAAAGAAAGAAAAGAAATCCCTATTTATAGCCCCCATTTCTTTTGGTGGAGAAGATTTTATTGCATTTTTGACACTTATTTAGATCAAGACTTTATATGAAATAGATTTTCCCCCTCTACATGGTCCACTGGGTAGAATGCCTCTTCTTATGTCAGAAAACATGATATATTTAATCATCTCTGCCTTCTGAAGAACATGTTCAGTCAAGTAGTAGTAGAATTCCATCTGGTTGAATGCATTTTGGGAGTAGATGGTTTTCTGCACAGCTGATTCAGGGAACGCTCACAAGATGACTGAAGTGGTTACAAGAGACATTCATCTGCACTTCTCTGTCATTTACAACGGGAAATATTACTCTGGAGGCAAAGGACTAAGAAGAAACCAATTTCCCTAGCATCTTTAGTGTGTGTGTATGTATGTGTGTGTGTATGTTGTGTACATGTATGTCAGAAAGATTGTAAAATAGAAGTTTCCTGAAGAATTTGCAAATAGGAAATTTGGTAGTATTGAAGGAAAAATTCATCATAGCTTTAGCCTTCATAGATGAGTGACACTATGGCAGTGTAACTCCACAACGGACCATGGTGATTTGCCTTAAAATTACAAATTAATTGAATTTTTATAATCTCCTTATTTTGGGAAAATTGTGGGCATCTGAGGACTTAGGAACATATATATGTATGTATGTGCGCGCACACACACACACACACACACACACACAGTCAGCAGACTAATATTCAGCCATGAAAAGGAATGGATTTCTGACACATGCTGATAGTAGATGAACCTTGAAAACATGCTTAGTGAAATAAACCAGATGCTGAAAGACAAACACTATATGATTCCCCTTATATAAAATAATAATATGTAAATCCATAGAGACAGAAGCAGATTCAAGGTTATTAGGGGTTGAGGGTGGAAGGAATAGTTATTGCTTTTGATGGGCACAGGGTTTGTGTTTGGGGTGATGAAAATTTTTGGAAACAGAAAGTTGAACCAACATTGTGAATATAATTAATGCCACTGAATTATACACTTAAAAATGGGTAAAATGGCAAAGTGTATGATATACATATTTCACCATGATAATAATAGGCTAAACAATAAAAAAAAGATTTAATGGAAACAAATATTTTTTTATTGAATAATTGCTTTGAGATCTGTTTTTGCTTACACATTTCATCTATCTAAATGCTATCAGTCAACAGAATTAGTAATTTAAGAAAATAAATTTACATTGTTACTCTTGCTTTTCTTTTTTGAGAAAGATGGGTAGGGTGAAGAAATCACCCTGCTGTCACTACACGTAGCTCTCACTTGGCTGCCCCACCCCCACCCCTCAAACAGGGTTCAGCTGTGAACCCCTTAGATCCATTTGGGCAGTAGTTTTGTGTGAGCTTCAATAAGCTTTGATCCATAAAACAAACTTCACTAAGTAAAGTAATCACAATCACGTTGCCTGAAAAACAGGAATAGTATTAGACAATTTTAGTAGTTAAAAAAAAACAATAACAACGACAAACCATTTCTACCCCAAAGTGTAGATCCCCAGAGAAGGTAGGAAAATGGTGTCTAAAATGACTTATACTTACCCCATTCTTATTAATGTTAGGTGTACACTGAGATACTGTTTGGTTGGGGAACTGAGCATCCTCAGCATGGCTGCAAACTTGGAGCCCCTTTTGCTGATACAGGATCATATTCCCTTGAGGAGCTGTGCAGTTGTACATGGACCCAGACCAGAGTCGCTTGGGGCCAGTTATCACCACTGTCGTAAGAAACAACAGTGGTAGACTGATCAAACCTTTGTTTTCCCCCTAATTGGGTGTAGGAGCTGTGCTAATCCTCCCTCATTTGGAATATAATGACCTGGGGTTCCTGGAAACTTGTGTGAAAGGGTGGAAACCCAGGGTCATAATAGACCTGTTGACAAGAAGTTAGTTATAGTATGTGAGATTGTCTACGGGAAAATAACGAATGACACGTACTTGTATCATGAGATCCTGAAGCTCTTTCCAACGTCTCTTTAAGTATGACACTTTAGGGGCATTGTAAGAAATATCCAATTCTCACTTTTCCTTAGGGATAGTGGGAGTGGAGGAGAGGATATATATAATTATATACCAGATTAGAAACACAAACTTTTTCATTTAGATCAATAACAGTAGCTAGTGATGTGTTCTATCTGCATTGTCTATATTTTGGTGATATTTTCTTGTTCTAATTTTTTGTGCAGGTAAATATAAACCCAATTATATACAACATAGATATGATTTATATAATTTTATATGATTTATCATGGTCTGTTTCTTATATCTGTTTGGATTTCTATTATACCTATTACTTTTCAAGTTCCCCAAGGATATGAGAAGTATGTTACTACTCTTTATTGCCAACGTATGCAAAACAAAATTTTTAGATTGGATGAATTTGTATTAGGAACTATGTGAAGCTTACTCTTGACTTTTATTTCTGCTTCACTTATGGAAGAAAGGTGTTGGGAAGGGTGAACTGTTTCACTGACCATACCCAGTGTGATAGTCTTGGAGCCCTTACAGGAAAGTAGACCCATTTATCTAATACCAGATACCATTGTTAGCCTGTTTGTATATGTTCCTGTGGAGGTGGAGAGAGATAGGATGCTTCTGTGTATGTTTTTCCCTATCCAGATATTTATTCCTTCAATTCCTTTGTTCTTTATCTTGAAAAAGATTGTATAATCTCGGTTCAGCCAACTGATTTTAAAGCAGTGTTTCTCCACAATGATTATTCTAAAAATGTCTCACAATATTTCCCCCTCTTTAGAGTGCAATAAGATCAATGCTGAATTTGAAATTAGTTTAAACTAAATTGGATAATGAACGTATTTATTGGCTTAAATGCTATCCAAACTAATGGGAATGTATTGATTAAAATAATTTTGCATTTTTTTCTACATGTTCTGAAACATTACAGTGATGGGGAAAAATAAAATACATTTATTTTGCTTAATTAATGGAGCATCTAATAGAGTACTTTAAAAATTTTAAATACAACTGCATATATTAAGAAGACATTTTCTACATTTTATTTCTGTTTTATTTCTCAGCCATGATATCCTAGATATATTAGTCACTAAACATATTAGACTGGTATAATATGGTATTTCTATTTTTTTGGACTAAGATTATAGTAAAAGCTTCACTTGGTTTTTAATATTTTCGAATTCATGAAATATAAACTGGAATTGTTAAAAGACCTTTGCATTCATGTAGAATATGACTGTTCTACCACATGATTTTAGATCTCTTTACTATGAAAGAGATTATTTCTAGCTGTGGAAGCAGGGGGTACTTTTTTTTTTTATAAAATAGGTGTATTTCATCAAGGACTTTCTATCATGTTACTTATGCATTAAAAAAAATTAGAGGGGACTGTCTTGGTTTATGGTCAGCTTGTGAGGATGAACATAAACAAGAGTGAAAACCTAGCATCTGACTGTTTGATATCCCCACCCGGACAAAACAGGTACTGAACAGAAATATCAATTACATCCGGCAAATCTCTCCTTCTTACAGCCTTTCCTTCCCCCAGATGTCCCATGTCCCCTCAGTTGCCAAGCAATGGTCCTGAGTCCTCTTCCGTCCCCCCCTCTCCTGCTTTCTTTCTGCTGTGTCTCCAGGTACCAGAGTTTCCACTTTGCTCATCGCAACTCACAGCTCATGTTAACACCCCCCTTCCTTTTGGACATCTAATAAGGCTTCTTCTAAATTATGTCACCTATCATCCATGCACCATATGTTGCTGACAACTTGCCTGGCTCAGGAGCTGGCTTACAAGATGTTGTATATGCTTCCTCCTTGTGGCCCATATGCAGCACCATTATTCCTATTGACAGAACACTTGGCTCTGCAAATCAAAGGATGGAAGAGGCTATCTCCTTTAATTACAAGAAACCCTCATTTCCCATTTGCAAGATTCTCCTTTCATCTTTGGTACTTGCTGGTCTAGATGTCCTAGTAACCAAAGGAGAGGTGTTTCCATTGGAGAGCCCAAAATAATACAATTGTACTGCAAGATGAGACTGCCAACTTGCCATTAGGGTTCCCTATGCTGCTGTGTCAAAGTAAAAATGAGAGGTATGGGGATATAGACTGAAGTAATTGATATGATTATCAAGGGGAGGGTTTGGAATATATTTGCAAACCAGAGTGTTCCATGAGGGCACCCCTCACTGTATTCCTGTGCTCACTGGTAAATCTTACTAGAAAGTAATAGCCAACAAACACAGGTAGAAACATGAATGACTTAGCCCATCAGAAACAAAAGTTTGGGGTCAGTCTGCCAGGTAATGAAATATTGTAAGCTGAGCCACTTGCTGAAACTAAAGGAAACATTGACGAGATAGAGAAAAATAAGTTATACAAACAAACTATGACCATGAGAGCTGAATTGCAGTCATTACACATATTTCGTTTCTCTCTGTATACATACTCATGCATGCACATATGCACGTAAATATTTATTTATAGGTAGTATATTTTAGTAACTTTGTATTTTAATCTGTTTTTCTAATCACCTTCCTCTTTTATTTTCTACAAAGTACTGATAAGATTAAATTTATTGCTGTCTTTACATTCTCGGATATCCAAAGGCACCTTGTAACTGAGGTAGAAAAAGACTAAAGATGACTCCAAGTAGGGGTACAATGACTTATGGGAGTAAATCTTGATTTTTATGAAGAAAACTTGCATCATGGTAGGCAGAAAAAATGTAATTTTTAATTGTTTAGTAGCAGCTTGCATTTTTTTAAAAGGTCACGTATAGATGCTAAGTTGATAAAGACATAGTTGAGCTGAGATATTCGTGGTTACCTGAGCCTCCCTAACACATCCATTGAGAATCTCTTTGGATCATTACAGAAGAATCTAGGAAGGACCTTTCTCTAATTTCCAGGAAGGTTTGAGGTCAGAATCTACTAGTGAAGGGGATTCACGGGAGATTTGTAACAGAAGAAATGGAGAAGCATTATCTTCTGATCTCATTTTTAGATGACACACTTTGCAAATAGGGAATGCTTGAAAAATGCCAGCTTTGGTACTGCAGAGTGTGAAGTTTGACACCACCTAACTTCTCAACCCCCATCAGTAAAATTCTTGAATTGCACAGAAGCATCTTTGTGAGCTCCTAAAAAATGTTCTACTTATCGTGGTGGCTTTTTTTGTACTCAAAAACATTCTAATGGTGTGTAATGTTTCCAATTGCCTGGACAGAAACACTCTCCAATTAGAATACTTGAGTGACTTCCGTTTTCCTTCCCAAACCCCAACTGAAGCATCTGTGAAGAGTATTATAGGCAGACAAAAGTGCTTCCTGAACCTCTCTGGGGAGGAAGAAGACACAAATTAAAATTCCAGTTAATTTGCCTTCTACTTGAACTTAAATGAATTTACGGCATCATATCTTTCTTGATAATGTTTATAAAATAATTCCTTGGGCAGCGTACTCAAATAATGTTTAGTAGTAGAGCCTGTACAGGTTTTTTTTCCCTCACATGAAATCATTCTGGTTTTTACCAAACCAGATTCCTGCAGTGTCTGAACCATTTCCTATAACTTAAACAAACGTCTTCTCACACCCCAATGTGGTGACCAAGTCCCTTGGTTCTAGTTAATAGTTGACTTCTGTTAGGCTTGAATGATTCAGTTGGTCTGAAATTTTGTATCTTTGTAAAATAAAAGCATAAACATCTGTATCAATATTTTGAATAGATGAATTGTGCTACTGGATTTTTCCAGCACACTGAATTCCACTCCGTACTGAGAACTGAAGCTAGTGTCATTAAAAATCAATGGGACGTTAGTCAGTATCTGCATTTTACCTCGAATAATCATTGGGTTAAAGGAAATTTCTTGAGTGAACTGAGTACCCTGAACTTCTTCTTGATCCTCTGATAGCAAGTCATTTCCATAACTTCATGACTGGCATTGCCAATTGTGTATGAGTAGACCCAACACAATCAGAGCAAATGACTTTCTTAATATGGAATATGTTACCTCAGAAGTCTCGAAAGGCTTTAGTCACTTTAAGGCATCAGCAGAATCCAAATGGTCTGTCTCTGTGTCTTTGAGTCAAGAAATCATACGATTCAGATGTCCTTGTTCATAACTGATGTAGAAGACCTTAATTATTATCTATTCATTGTTATGTCATAGCCATGTTAAAATATGCTGTTTTAGTAAACTTAATGTTTGCCTTCCAACCACTGTGCATGAAAAATCCCTATATCCAGACTCACCAGGGATCAAATACATGGTACTTAAAATTTTAGTACCTTAGGTAAAGAAAATAAAAGATAATTCTTAATGAATTTGTACTGAGCAACATTTTCTCTACAAATTAAGGCTTCTAACATATCTTATTCTTGGGAAGAAATTTAATTAAATTCAGAGTCATTGAGGCAGAGACACACTAGTTCATCTACTAAATTCCATTCATCTCCCAGAGTTCTAGCTCTAGAACTCTAGGGGACCATAGTTTACTTCATAGTGTAGAGGTTATATTTTATATGCCTCTGCTTTATAGTGTACATTATTCTTACATTAGTTCAGGTCCAGAAACATATTTTGCAGGATCAAGAATAAAATTAAAAAAAAAAAAAAAAGGTAGACCCAGGTCAGGGCAAGGAAGTCATTGTTCCCAGCTCAGGATAGACACAGGACCCCATGGGTTTGCAAACTTCACACCAGAAATGCTCAGTATCTGTATTAGGGTAGACGGGGCTCCACAGAGTCATTTTCCTGAATATGATTGTGCTGTAATGTCAGCACCCTGGGGGAAGGGACAGGTATTGCCTTTTCCCACCCCCACCACAGAACATGGCTAGGACCTAACTCTGGACACCCCCAGTGCCTCTGTCCAAGCCCCAGGTAGGGGCAGAGGGCAGTGGTAGAACTACTCCCCAGCCCTTAGTGACCTGAGTGCCTCCCCAGGCATGGGGAGGTAGAGGTGGCCATGGGGTTCTAGCAGGGAAAGGGATGTCAGATGTCATCTGGGAAGTCAGGGTCAAGGAGAAGATAGCCAGAAACCATTCCAGGGAGATTGCATAAGGGGACACTATGCATGAACCAAGGATCCAAGCCCCAGGGAATGCTCCATTGTTCCATCAGACTTCACCTTTAAAACTCAAGACAGTGACCTGGATCATTAAACTCAAATCATGGGCTTTTCTGAGTATGGGGCCTCCTTTTGTAAAACTGGCCCTGACCACATATGAAGTCAGTTATGGTTGTTTATGTAAGTTGTTTATGGGACTTAGCCTTATCTTAATCCCTAGTGAAATAGAGATATTCAATAATTAAGATACCAAAATGTTTGCACTTGATGAAATAGATCCGTATTTTTATAGTTCCTAAACTTGAGTGTTGCATAAAGAAGGATCATCTAAAATTGTTTCAGATGTATAGGACTCAGATGATTCAGAATCTAAGCTGGACTGAAAAACATTACATTGAAATACTACCATAACCTTAGTAGTATATCATTTTAATAATACCGATACACAATGATAAAAATCGAATGTGAATTGGCAGACTTTGTAACGATAACAAGTGAAATTCTGTTGTAGAGCCTTAGAAAGTACTAACTCCTTTTAGCTATTAGTTGTTCCAGGCCTAAAAAAATAAATCGTGATTTTTTTTTTCACGTGTTGAGAATATAACCTGAAACAAATTGCATCATGCAAAGAAAGCATAGACCCATCTGTAAATAATTGAAATGAGGATTTCTTCCAACAGGATCCATTTTGATGACAATTATTAAATTTTTATTAATTTATACTTTTGAATTATATTTATACATCATGTTTTCAATTCTGCTACCTTTCAAACACTGTCCATTCTTTCTACATAAAGAGCTTTGCTCTTACTAACTGAGTTAACGGAATTATCAGGTATCAGCAATAATAGTATATGTTTGTGGGCATTCATTCTTGTGAGTACTCACCTATGCTAAATAAATGTACATACTTGATGTTCATACACATCAAATACAAATGTAATTAGAGGCACAAAATTAAATTTGTATCATATATATGGTGTATATGAATATATGACATATATAAATACACAAATACAGATATCAAATTTGCCAGATACATTTCACTCTCTATATTTTACATACACTTCATTGCCTAATTGGCTAAATAAATATGAATAAATATGGTCCAGATAGCACTTTGTTCTATCTTAATTACAAAGTGCTGTGAAACCACTGGTACTAATATTGTTATCATGTGGTTCTTATGCTCTGACATATTTGTGTATGCATAAAACTTTATGTGCTATTAGTTATCTTTTCTGTATCTATTAAAACTTTACATGTTTTATTATTTTAGCATTTCACTCTAATAAACCTTTATTCTATAGTAAGTTAGCTATTTTTCAAGAACAATAGTATTAAAGCTGTTAAACACTTTTTATTTGAGACTGTTTTAGAATACAGTGTCATTGTTATTATGAATTTGTGAATTATTGACCACTATATCCTTGAGAAGGTTAAAATCCAATTAAAGAATTTTTAAGAAAGGAAACTAACAGTTTACGCATAAATTTATGCTTTTATCTTTGAGAGCTAATTGTTATATACTTCCTTTTCTCCCCTGAAAAGTGTAATTGATGTAAATTTGCCAATTCGGATAATAAATCATCTGAAGAACTTAATGTATAAAAATACCAATTAATTCACTCATTCAATCATTCATTTAAAAAAGAAATATGCATTTAGTACTATGTGCCAAGAATGTGCTAGTCCCTGGAAATATAAACTAAAACAAACAAACGAAAAAACCCAATTACCTGCTTCTGGGCAATTAAGAAAGATGGGAAGTTATTTCGCAATCCCAGTATATGTGTATTAAATACCATGAAAGTTTCTTTCATATTTGAGCAGGACCACCTCAGGTGACTCAGGAAGGAAAAATATCTTATTAAAACTGAGATTGCAATTAAATTCACTAGATGAAGAAGGCGTTAGTTTTTTCTGATAGCTTTTTTTCAAATTTAAAAGGAAACATATTTTAATATGTTTATATTCAGCCAGAAGGAGAAAAAGTAAACGGAAATACCAACATGCTAGTAAAAACAACTTCTCATAGTCAGGAATCCACATCTCTACTGCTGAGACTGAGTAAAATACGACTTCAGATCCATCTTTCTACTGAGGGACAAGGTTGATTTAACCCAGCAGCCAGTGAGCCAGCTGTGGAAAGCCAAAGTGGCTTGCTGTGTATTTATTACATATTTTTAGTTTTCACAATGTAAGGCATCTGTAAAAAGATTGTCCTCTTTCTGTTTTTAGTAACACGGTCTCTCCACACAGTCTAGATTGTTTTAAGATGAGTTGAGCCCTGAGGGCAGTACATATTTTTATTTGATTGTGGATTAGGAAAGATGTGGATGGCATT
This sequence comes from Ursus maritimus, assembly GCF_017311325.1. NCBI lineage: Eukaryota > Metazoa > Chordata > Mammalia > Carnivora > Ursidae > Ursus > Ursus maritimus. Next base: position 6,536,500 of record NW_024424230.1, on the reverse strand, counting down.
CCACAACTTCTTTAAAACTCTATCCAATGTATCACTGAAGAAAATGTACTGAAAAGGAAAAACAAAAGTTAACTAAAGGATTTGTACCTTTTAAAGATGCATTTATTGGTTTGTGTCTCTTCCTAAAGGAACAGCATCCAGCTGAATTCCTCTAGGAGAAAGCCGAGGTCTTCTCGGGATCAATGCAAAATTTCTATTCAGAGATAACATTGCTGATAAACCACGTTGATTCCAAAAAAGAGACTATCTTCTCACCGTTTAAAGACCCTCCCTCAAGTATTGAGAAACAGATAGTCCATATAGCAAATAGGAATGTAATGGCTCAGAAATATTTTTTGCTGAGGGATGAAAAACAAGGAAGCCTTGTTCCTTCATGTTATCCAGAGACTTCTGATAAACTAGTAGTAATTCCTGGAGTTTTTATTTGACATGTTTTTCCCAATACCCTGGCTTACAGTTTTATTACTACAGCTCCTTCTCCCCAGATTCATTAGACTGAGATGTTTGCAGACTGAAAAATACAGACAATCTTGGGCAAGAATTTAGCTTTTCTGTGTTTAGCTATTTTTAATCTTTATGTTTTACACACGGAAGTGATTTAAACTAATAAGAATGCAGGTGAGAACATTTCTTTTTAATATATGCTAATGACTGCGGTTTGGCCCAAAACGTGCTGCTGTTTCTATGTAACACTTTGATACTGCTGGGAAGATTTTCTCCTAAGTGGTTTTATAGTTAATTATTATCCTCTCCATGCCTTAATTTGGATTCTATACTACCATTCAACACCTTTTTCAGACTTCCAATACCTAGCAAACTAGTTCATAGTTTTATCACCTTAACTGAAAAGATTTAGAAAATAAATTAAGAACAATTTCTTTTCAGATTTGATTTTTATGCCTTGAAAAACATTTCAGAGAACATTAGAATTTCTGCTATCTTTTTATATTACCTTGAAAATAGGGAATTTTAAGTAGAAGCCTGGAATTTGCATTAAATAGAGTGAATGTATTTTAAAAACCCAGCAATAGTTGGCTTAGATCTCAACCAATTTGAAATAGGTGAATACGGATTTTCAACATTAATAATGATCAGAACAACTTGAAATTATAGAACTTAGGGTAATATTAAATAGTTGCTTAATATCTATTGTTAGGCTTAAGATAAATTTATAGAAACCTAAGAAATATATATGAAAAGAGCATTTTAGCTGATTTTTCCTGTCCCTTGTTCTTTCCTTCGTGTTGCAATGAGACAAAGAATGGATTAGGCCTAGAGAATCAGGCGTAGAAGAATTCTCTGTAATTGTCTCTGAGGCAGTTGTGGCATGGTGACCCCAATAGTCAATAACCAATTTCTAGACTTATGTTGTAAGCCAGCTGTGCCATTTACTCGTTTATCTGACTGTGAGAAGACATTTAACTTCTTGGGTGTCCAGTTTTTCCTATGTTAGATGGAGAGAGCAAAGGAGAAATGTGGAAGAGGGGAAGATTTCCTTCCAAATATTGAAATTTAATGATTGAGTATACGTGATCGTATTTGTGCTTTGGTACATTTTTTTCAGTACATTATTGTATGGTACCTTCTAAAGAGAGCACAATCCCATCTATATATTGTTACCTCTAAGGCAAACTGGATTTTGAAGGTTTTTGTGTCTCCTGGAGAAATGCTGGACTGATGTTTGCTTTTGAAACACAAAACATACTCAAGCTCTGGGGACTGCTGGGCTTTCCAGAAATGCTGAGATCCTCCCATATGACCTGCTAGATGGTTTATATGGTCACTAGCTTATGGCTCCCTATCCTTGTTCCTTCGCCCTTGCAGTGCTTCCCCACACCAGGTTTTGTATTATTGTTTCTGCAGGGGTAACCCAAGCATGAAAACCACAAGTGACAGCACCTGCTAAAATGGGTTGAACCACAGTCCTGTTACAAGCAAAGGACATAGAGGTTTTCGGCCATTATGGCTCATCTCTTAGGGCTCCTGGGTTTTCTATCTCATCATCATAATAATATGGAGTCAAGAATATCTCTACCCCCATGGTATTTGGCATTCAAAGGTAATTACAAACAAAGGCTGTGTTTTTCAAAGAAACTTATGCTCAGTCCACAGTATCATGGAAACAGATAATGTGCTAAATAAAAGGAAATTACATGTATTGGAAAAACGTTCAAAATATTTTAAAATTCCTAACATGAGAAGAGTTTCTTCCTAAGTCTGTCTTTTATTTGTCACCAGATAAACCATGTTCCTTAGAAGGGAGAGGTCAGAAAGTAGTTCCCCTGATTATATTATTAATACTTTCTGCCACTGTAAGACCCATATGTCATCTCATACTACAGCAAGAAACATATTGGAAGATCTTAGGTTACTTGAACTTTCAAAGGTGAGGCTGGGTTCCTGGATTTTTTACTTAATTCATCAATATCCTTTAACGGAGCCAACAAACAAAAGAAATGGTTATTTTATTTTATTTTAAAGATTTTATTTATTTATTTGAGAGACAGAAAGTGTGTACTTTTGTGAGCTGGGGGAGGGTCAGAAGGAGAGGGAAAAGCAGACTCCCCACTGAGCAGGGAGTCAGGCACCGGGCTAGACCTCAGGCCCCTGAGATCATGATCTGAGCCAAAGACAGACCCTTAACTGACTGAGCCACCCAGGCGCCCCAAGAAATGGTTATTTTAGATAGAAAGGTTATTTTAGATAGAATTGTTCAAATTACATGAATGACAGTTCACTTGGGTTACCACTCAGCAGCCTAAAGCACTTCCCCAAGAAGGACCCTTGAAACATTTAACAACTTTTAAGGGGAACTATTCAAAACAGCTCATTTTCCACTGATGATGGTAAATATTTCTGTCAGATATATGCTTACAAATAAAATTTTGACTACACATTTGATTTGGTTTTCCCGGGATGAACATCCAAGTTTTTAGGAAAAACATCCAAGTTTTTAGTAAAATGCTTTAAAAATGAATAAGGAGGGGCACCTTGGTGGCACAGTTGGTTAAGTGTCCAACTGTTGGTTTGGGGGCTTCGATCTTGATCTCAGGGTCGTGAGCTCAAGCCCTGTGCCTGGCTCCGAGCTTGATGCAGTCTGCTTGAGACTTTCTCTCCCTCTCCCCCTACCTCTCCCACTCATGCTCTCTCTCTCTACGATAAATGAATAAATCTTTTAAAAAATGAATAAAGAACAAGTATAGGAAACCATATTAAATAATATTTCTCAATAAAAATTGTAACTACATTAGAAACTTTATTCTTATAATACATAGGCCCCCGAGTGACTTAGGAAATTGTTTATGTAGGTACAAAATAAAAGCTATTTTATTTAGCTAACTAATCAAGTAAGTGACTTTTAATTTGATGCAGCTGTACCTACAGTGACTATCCCACATCACTGAACAGTTAATGCTACCTTTTATCCTTTATCATTTTCTTTATGAGCTAAGGGATTGTTCATTCAGATTCTTCTAATCCTCATAATACCTGGGCCATTATTACAAATCCTTGCTGTTCGAATAGCATCCAATTTCTTATGAATCTCATGCGTATTAAAGAATCTTGTTAAATGAAACTGGAGGTATCACATCTTGCCTGGAATTTCATTTGCAATTCAGTAGTTTAAGTGCTAACATAAAGAGAGGGCTCACTTGAAACTCACACTAGTGGTTTTTTTTTCTCTCTCTCTATCTGTAGGTATGCCACATTTAGAAGCCTATCTCTCGTTCAATATGCAACATTCAGAAAAAGATTACATCTGAGCCTCTTTCTTTATCTCTGATGAAACTGAATAAACTGGAGGGTGGAGGGACGTGGAGAGGGATTCACAGAGGTGGCAATTGTAGGAGATGTACAAATTTGCAATCAAAAAACTATGGAGTATTTTTAGTTAGGATACATTTACTTAAAATATTGTATCTGTTGTAGTCCGCAAGTTGGTGTAACACATTTCCCCTGGTACCTAATCAAAGAGCTTAGAACATTTCCATACACATTCTTTAGATTTAGTGCCTCAGGGAACGTTCTCAACTTGATAAAAGGCATTGCCATGGACTGAATGTGTGCCTCCAAATTTCATATGTTGAAATCCTAACCGCCAATGTGATGGTATGGGAGAGTTGGAGCCTTTGGGAGGTAATTAGGTCTTGAGGGCGGAGGCCTCGTGGTTGATATTAGTATTCTCAGGAAAGAGACCCAGAGAGCTCACTCATCCCTTCTGCTGTGTGAGGACATGTGTGGAGATGACGTCTCTGAACTGGGGAGCATCTCTCACCAGACACTGAATCAGATGGTGGATTTTCCAGCCTCCAGAACTTTAAGAAGTGAATGTTTCTTGTTTAAGCCACCCCATGTGTGGTAGTTTCTTATAGTGACCCAAATGGACTAAGACAGGAACTGGTAGTCAGAGTGAGGTGCTGCTGTAACAAATACCTAAAAATGTGGAAATGGTTTTGGAACTGGGTAATGGGTAAGGGACAGAAGAATGTTGAGGTGACTGCTAGGAAAAACCCACATGGTCCTGAACAGGCTGTTAAGGCTGATGCTGGTGAGATTCTAGTAAGAAAGAACAGTGGAGACCTGTAGAGAAACCTTCTTAGAGAATAAAGTATATCATAAATAGAGTATTGGTAGAAGTATGCCTGGTGAAGGCCATACGGATGAGGTCTCAGATGGAAACAAGGAACATTCTATTGGAAACAGGAAGATAAGCCATCCTCGTTATAATGTGTCAAAGAAGTTGGCTGAATTGTGTTCACGTTCTAGTGTTTTGTGAAATGTAGAACTTGTAAGTGATGAAATATTTAGCTGAAGAGATTTCTAACAAAGTATGGAAGGTGAAGCTTGGCTCCTCCTGACTATAGTAAAATGGAAGAAGTGAGAAATTACTGAAAGATGAAATTGTTAAGCAAAGAGGAAGCAGACCTTAAAGATATGGAAATATTTCAGTCTACATATTGCATAAAATGAGAACAGAAAGGGTGTGGCCAAGTCACCATTCGTTAAGGAGATTAGTATAGATCAACTGAGTGGACAGAAGCCATGTGCTCTTCTTTAAGATAATGAAAGAATGACCCAGGAGGTGACTCGGGGCTGCCACTCCCACTTCACACCCAGAGAGCCGAGTTCCCAAAGGGCATGACTGCCTCTGCCTGTTTCAAAGTACAGGGCAGCCCCAGAGAGTCACGGGTGTGACCTCCCCCACCACACAGTGCTCTGGGGCCCATACCATGACTCTCTGGTCACAGATAATGTGGTGTGGGCAGCACCCCTCAAGCCATGGGGTTGTTGTTGCCACCCTGGTAGGGCCAGAACGCTGAGCACCAAGCCAATGGGTATTATTCTCAAGTTTTAATCTATCTTTTTCTTTCTTTTCTTTCTTTCTTCCTTCCTTTCTTTCTTTCTTTCTCTCTCTCTCTCTCTCTCTCTTTCTTTCTTTCTTTCTTGATTTTATTTATTTATTTGACAGAGAGAGAGACAGCCAGAGAGAGAGGGAACACAAGCAGGGGGAGTGGGAGAGGAAGAAGCAGGCTTCCAGCGGAGGAGCCTGATGTGGGGCTCGATCCCAGAATGCTGGGATCACACCCTGAGCTGAAGGCAGACGTTTAACGACTGAGCCACCCAAGCGCCCCTCAAGTTTTAATCTTTAATGTTGTCTGCCTTGTTAGGTTTTGGACTTACTTGGGCCCCATTACCCCTTTCCTCTTCCCTATGTCTTCCTTTTGGGATGGATTTGTATACCTTATACATGTCCCACCAGTGTAATTTGAAAGCCTGTAACTTTTTTGCTTCACAGGTTCATAGCTGGAGAATAATTTGTCTTAGGATGAGTCATATTGATTGAGTCTCACTCATACCTGATTTAGATGATATTTAGATAAGACTTTGAACTTAGAGTCTAGATTTTTGAGACTGTTGGGATGAAGTGAATGTATTTGGAATGTGAGAAGGACATGGATTTTGGGGAGCCAGTGGTAGAGTGCTATGGATTGAATATATATGGCCCTGAAGTTCACATATTGAAATCCTAACCCCCAATGTAATATTAGGAGATGGAAATTTTAGGGGGCGATTAGGTGCCTTTGTAAGTTAATGCACTTATAAAGGAGACCCAGAGAGTTACTACTTGCCTGCTATGTAAGGAAACAAGGATAAGATGTCATCCATGAACCAGGAGGTAGGACTTCACCAGACATCAAATCTGTCACTCAGTGCATGGTAATCTGTTATGGTAGCCCTAACAGATTAAGGCAGATACTGTGAAAAGTGCACAGCTATCGTCATACTTAAAGTCTGGATGGTTTCCTTCTAAGGTCTGAGCAAGACAAGAGTGTTTTCTCCACTTCTGTTCAACATTACATTGAGATATCTATGCAGGGAAATTTGGCAAGAAAAATAATAAAAGGTATACAGATTGGAAAGGGAAAAGCAAAACTGCTTTTATTTACAGATGGCATGATCTACAGATTCCATGAAAAACTATTACAACTAATAAACAGTCTTAGCAAGATTACAGAAGACGAGACCAATACACAAAATAAATGTCCTATGAACTAACAATGAACAATTCATCAAAAAAATGAAATCATTAAATTTATGATAGCATCACAAAGAACAAAATATGTAGGAATAAATTTAGGAAAATATGTGCAAATCTTGTACATTAAAAATACAACCATTGTTGAAATAATTTTTGAAAGACCTAAATAAAAGAAAATATACCTGATGTTCATGTAGAGGAAGACTTAAAATGTTGAGATAGAAACATTCACCAAATTGATCTGTAGATTTAATGAAAATGGTATTATAATAACATATGGTTCACGTGATACTGGTTTATCCACATGCAAAATAACAACAACAAGAAGAAGTTTGGATTCCTGATTCTCACCATGTCCCAAATATTTGCACGAAATAAATCATTGCCCTAAATTGAAAGCTAAAACTATAAAACTGTTAAAAGAAAATGTAGGACAGAGTCATTATGACCTTAGGTCAGTCAAAGCCTTAGTAAACAACACTAAAAGCACAAGCAAAAAATTTTAAAAATAGATTAACTGGATCTCATCAAAGTTGAAAAAAATTGGGGCGCCTGGGTGGCACAGCGGTTAAGCGTCTGCCTTCGGCTCAGGGCGTGATCCTGGCGTTATGGGATCGAGCCCCACATCAGGCTCCTCCGCTATGAGCCTGCTTCTTCCTCTCCCACTCCCCCTGCTTCTGTTCCCTCTCTCGCTGGCTGTCTCTATCTCTGTCAAATAAATAAATAAATCTTAAAAAAAAAAAGTTGAAAAAAATTGTTCTTCATAAAAGCCACTCGGAAAGAGGAAAGGCAGCCAATAATATCTGCAAGAATGTTGCTTGAAATTGCAAGAAAATATTTGAAAAATATATATATTAGTTTCCTATTGCTGCTGTAACAAATTAACACAGCTTAATGGGCTGAAATAACACAACTTTATTATCTTATTCTCCTGGAGGTTAGAAGTCCAAAATGGGCTTCCTTGGACTAAAATCAGGTTTTCCGTACTCTGTATTCCTAGGGGCATATTGGAACCTCCATTTCTTTTATTTTCCAGCTTACAGAGGCTGCTCACATTCCATGACTTATGATCCTCTTCTAGCCAGAAATTATATCATTTCAACTTCTGTTTCTGTCCCATCTCCTTCCTTTACTCTTCTGAATTCATCTTTCTTCATAAGTACCCTTGTGTTTAGATTGGTCCCAGCAGATAATGCAGGATAATTTCCCATCTTGATATTAAGTGAATCACATCTCCAAACTGTCCTTTCCACATAAGATAACATATTCATAGGCTCTAGGAATTATGACAGGGACATATTTGTGGGAAAGACATTTTTCTGTCCACTACATCGGATAGCTAATTAGGGGTTTACAGCTTAACATTTGCAGCTTAAAAATTAAAAGGCAAATAATGTAATTAAAAATGGGCAAAGAAATTGTATAGACATCTCTCTAATATCCAAATAGCAAACAGGTACATGAAAAGATGCTGACCATAATTAGCTATTATGGAAATGTTTATCATCACCACCTCGAGAAACCACTTCATAATGATTATGACGGTTGTAATAAGAAAGACATGATTACAAATGTTGGCAAGCATGTGGAGGAATTAGAACCTTCGTGTTTTGTGTAAGGTTGTGTGAAATGGTGCAGCCACTTTGGAAAACAATCTAGAAGTGTCTAAAAATGAGTAAACAAAAAAAATAAAATAAAATAAAAATGGGTAAACATACCATAATCAAATGACACAACAAATGCATTCCTAGGTAAATGTCCAAGATAAATGTGACAGAAAGTTATTCACAATCATTATTTATAGTAGCCAAAAAAAAAAAAAAAAATACAAACAACCCAAATATCCATCAGCTGATAAATGGATTACCAAATTGTGGTATATCCATATAATAGAATATTGTTTAGCCATAATAAGCAAAATATGGACACATACCTCAGCATAGATTAACCTTGAAAAATATCCAAGTGAAAACAGACATTCACAAAAGACCACATATTGCATTCATATCAAATGTCCAGAATGGCAAATCTATTGAGGTAGAAAGTACACCAGTCACCTCTGAGAGCCCCTGGTAGGGGTGGGGAGCATGGGAATAACTACAAATGAGTATTGAGGTTCTTTGGGGGTTTCTTTTTTAATATTGATCTTTTGTAGTTTCTTTTTGGATAGAGTTTCTTTTTGGTTCTTTTGGTATGAAAATATTCTGAAATTGTGTTGATGATTGTACAGATCTATACACATAAAATCATTGAATTGTACAATTTAAATGGATGAATTATTCGATATGTTGATATTTCAACAAAGCTGTTTAAAAATGGAGAAACACAAATGTTCTTAGAAACAGTCAAGAGATTACTGGATGGTGTAATGAAATTATAATGGATGCTGCGTACAAGAGAATTGTGACCACACGGTTTTTCATATCTACAACCACAAATAGTTTTGTGTTCTTAAAACACCTTTTGTGCCCTTAGATTCCAACATGAAAATTGTCGGAAACATTTCTACATTCTCCAGAAAAAACTTGGGGAGATTTTTCCAAGGGTCTTCAGTCATTTTTCACTGAAGCCTCGATTCACTCATTAATTCAACATGCAGATTTATTGGGCATGTGACTAAGTACTAATAATTATATTTCGGGCTGAGATAAAATCATGAGAAAACAGATGCTGTCTTTGCCTTTTGGAGCACCCCATCAAGCACTGATGGGAAACATTGGTCATTTAATGACATTGACAGTAATACCATTTGAAAATTAATTTAGAACTCCTGTGGAAAACCATGCAATTTAGGGACTTGACCTAATAGGGGCAATTTGTTTTCTTAAAGAACAATGTTTGCATGAGAAGATTAGTGTATATTAATCAGGTGAAGAGTGAATATGTATATGGCAGGTAGGGAGTGAGTCGGTTGAACTATTGGAGAAACCGTCCAGCTGGAGGCAGGAGTGTGTAGGGAAAATCCTGTGTTAGAAGGAGCTGGGAACATGTAAAGAACTAAAGACCACTGAGGCTGCAGTACAGCTAGGGGGAGGGCTAAGGGAATCTGGAGAAGTAGGCAAAGATGAGGCCAGGCGGTGCCTACTCATATATGCTAAACATTTGCCTTATTTAAGAATAACAGGAAGTTACTGAAAAATTTCTAGAAAGGAAAAAATACATATATTTAATTGAATTTCCACTTTCCCTGTTAGCCCTCTACCTCATTTTTGGCTCATACTTTCTGTGTTTATTTTCTCAGAGAAGGAAGGCAACACAGCCTATATATATATTTATTACATTTATATATTTATAAATATTTAAGTAAATATTAAATGAGTGGTAAATATTAAAATATACATTTTAAATATATAATATTGTTACATAGTATTAAATATTAAATTTAAAATAAATATTAAATATGTATCTAAAAAAGTATACTCATCTAAGAACAAAGGAAAGATTCATGAAAGGATTTGGAATAATACATTATAAACAAAAAAATTCCCTGCCCCAAACTAGAAGCATATTCTGTCTTGGCACTGCAGACAAATGATTAAGGGGGAAGTATTGAATAGTTATTACATAAGATTAATGGGTTTTTGAGGAAGAGGCATGAGCTTTAGGCTCCAGGCTTTGCCCATGCGTGTTCTATGGGATCAGAGAGCAGATATAATCTGTGTTTCCTAGGTTAGGTAGATCCTCAGGGAATTAACAACATCCCAGAATTTCATAACTATTTTACGGGGCATATGCTTATGCTTTCTATTTCTGGCAAATGGATTATACAATGATCGGCTCATCCCCAAATCTTTGAAACTTATCCCAGATGTAAAATCCCTAAGGTTATATGCTCAGCATGGGAAACCCTAGTGAAAAATTGGCATCCTGTGGTACAACCCATTATTTAGGAGCTTTACATACTTCTGCAGCAGATGTCAAGAAGACATTTGGGGCTTTCAGTGTTGAATTTCCCAGCCTCATATTCTGGTTTTCTTCAGGAGATACAGACAGGGAAATACAGACCAGGATGGTTTTTGGTGTCTCCAAGTCTCCCAGATTGGATTGTCATGGGAGCTTAAAATTCAGTGAAAATGATAGCAAGTTTTTGATCACCAGTACATTTGTTGAGAATCTCACTGAGAAGCGGAGAGTCATTTGGGGGCTGCTGGAGACGAGAACATTGCCTCTGAGCCCAGAGGGAGCACCGTTGTGGGAGGTCTAGGGTCGTTGCCATGACACCGGTGGCCGGGTGAGGTGGTGACCTGCACACCATTGCACTGATGGAGAGGAGTAGAGCTCACATTGCCAGTGAAAGGCACTATTGCTCATCCAGAACTAACAGGAATGGAAAGCGACCTGGAGAGAACATGACCCTTATTCCCTCTTGCAGTATTCTAGGAGGCTTCTATTGTCTACTGTTTGTGAAAAAGTCAAGAAATCAGCTGAAAAAGAAGAATTACAGTCTGTAGAATCGAAATTCTAGCATTTCAGAAGGATGAGTATAGAACTGAGAAAAAAATAAGATTAGAAATAGCTCAACTTTAATATTAAGAGGTTTCATTCTAAGCCTTGGGACAGAGAGAGTGGAGGAAAGGATCCGAAAGGAGAATGAGATGCTCTGAAGGAGCCTGGGTGAACTCCCAGTCCTGAGTTGAGATAAGGTAACAGAGTTAAGACCACTATTATCTTCTTTCTGGGAGTCCTTCCAGGAGGAACTTCAGAAAATGAAGACCAGCAAATAAGTGGCTTTTTCCCTTTGTGTCCTGAGCACTCTTAGCTTTAGTGTGATTGGTCTTTAAGTTGGAGAAATGACTGTCACAAAGTCTGCAATGTAACCAATGTAATGAGGTTGTTCCAAGTTGAGTAAATGCTTTAGGCTAGCCGTGGTAATAGGGATATCACCGCTGGGGGGATGTGTATTCATGTCAGCATGTTAAGGGATCATCCATTAACGCAGCATGGTTGAAAGAACAGCAGCTTTGAAGTGAGAGTGACGTGGTTGGTGCCTTACTGGCTCTCTGCCCTGCAGCCAGTTATTTAAGCCTCTTGAATTTAGTCTTAGCTCTAAAATGGGGAAATTATGTCTGGTACTTTTGTGATTATTAATTTATGTAATTTATATAGTACATATAGAACCCTTGGAGAATACTTAATATGGACTATATATTTCAAAAATTATAGCTATTATTATTATAAATGTAAACTTTTTTATATTAAACAAGTGGCATGAAAACATCTATGGGGCAGTAGGCCAAGGGTAAGTAAATTTTTAAGATACGGGTTTAGAGAAAAAATTGCTATATAAAACAGGAGTGATAGCTAGCAGTATATCAAGTGGGGGAAGGAACTCAGGAGGTGGCATAAGTAACTAGAAAATAACTGATAGCAGAGATTAGATGCCTAATTAATCTAATTAATTCAATTAATCAATCTAATTAAAAACAAGGAAATAGGACCAAAGTATTCAAAAGGAAACATATTCACATAATTGGAAGTTTTGCTTATATATTTAACCAAAAATTACAACCTTTAATTTTGCAAAGAGTAACACCAAATTGAGACACCTAATATCTATCTAGCCAGCCAACTGCCTGCCATCTATTTATAAATAATCTGTCAATCGTCTATCATCTAAAATAATTCAGATTATTCTTTGAGAGACCAATATATACAGAAATTCTGGCTTTCTCACTTTGAATTTATACTAAATATTTGTTGAAAAAAATATATAATAATGCAATTATTTACTTTTTCAGCAAAATTTTCCATTGACATTATTTGAATGGCTTTATCTATAATTTTTCTTATATCATTATTTTAAAACAATATAAAATAGCAGCCTAAGAGAGTTTTCTCATCAATATTATTATTGCTATTTTTATTATAATTATAGAATAAAACAGAGATACAGAAAAAAAATCATACCATCACATTGAGAAACAGAGTCCTACCACACAGTGCAAAATAGCTTCCCCTCTGTATTCTTAAACATAACCCATTTTGTGCCACACAATTTTAATTTTCACATAACTATTATCCAGACATTAATAGAATTCTTTTCTTACTTATTAAATATATTGGTAACCTAAATAAGCACCACTTTTATTCTTGTCATTAAAGAAAAAAAAAACAAAAAGAAACAGACATTTGTAAATCTTTTTTAAAAAGTTCCATGTTAAGGAATGGAAATGGTATACCAAAAGAGCACATATTTAGTGAATACAGTTAGATGAGTTTGTACATATACATAGATCCATGAAACTATCATTACAATTAAGGTAATAGACATAACCACCACCTCCAAATGTTTCTGTGCATCCTTTTGTTGTTGTTGCTTTGTTTGTTTTTTCAGGTTTATGTATATATGTCTGTGGTAAGAACTCTCAACATGAGATCAAAACCACAAGGAGATGTCCCCTCACATCAGTTAGGATGTCTATTATCAAACAACAAGCAAAAGAAATTAGAACTCTTATACCCTGCTGGTGGGAATGTAAAATGGGACACCTGCTATAGACAACAGTATGGAGCTTCCATAAAAAATTAAAAAAAATTAAAAATACAACTACCATATGATCTAGCCAACCCATGTCTGGGTATATATCCAAAAGAATTGAAACCAGGATCTTGAAGAGATATGGGTGCCTGTGCGGCTCAGTCAGTTAAGTGTCCAACTCTTGATTTCGGCTCAGGTCATGATCTCAGGGTCATGAGATCAAACCCCATGTCAGTCTCTGTGTTGGGCGTGGAGCCTGTTTGGGATTCTCTCTCTCCCTCTCCCTGTGCCCCTCCCCCCGCACCCTTCCCCCCATACTCTCCCCCTCTCTCTCTCTCAAAAAAAAGAAAAAAGTAAAAATGAAATAATAAAATAAAAATTACAATAAAAATGCAATAAAAATTTAAAAAATGAAGAGATATCTTCACCCCATTCTTATTGCAGCATTATTCACAGTAGTCAGGAATAGAAAAAAAAAAAAAACGTGAATACCTACCGATAGATAAAAACATGTGGTGTATACATATAAGGGAATGCTATTCAGCCTTAAAAACAAAGCGGATCCTGCCAAGTGCAACAACGATGGAACTTAAGGGCACTATGCTAGTGAAATAATCCAGTCTTGGAAAGACAACTATTGTATAATTCCATTGTATGAGGTGTCTAAAATAGACTCATAGAAGAAGGGAGAAGAATGTTGGCTGCTGGGACTGGAACAAGAGGGGAAGCAGGGGTTGTCTTTCCGCTGTAAATCTTTCTTAACTGATTTGTTTCACTCTATTCTTATCTCTTTCTCATAATTCTCTTATTAAAAATCAGTGTTACCTGAGTTACAGGGTTGGCTAGTGTCTTGATGTTGTCCACTGTATATCATGGTACAGATGAAGGACTTTCTCTGTTTCCTCCCAATTTCTGCTCAACCCAGAGAGTCTGTCAGACTCACATGTAATTTCATTGCTGGTATTATATGTGAATGGAGTGGTATCTTTAAAGCATGAAAAGACAAAAAACAAAACAAAACAAAACACTGTTTAACCTAGAATTCTTTCCCAAGAGAAAATATATTTCAAATATAAAGGTAAAAAAGAAGTTATCAGGCAAAAAGAAAACAGAGGCATCATTGCTAGTATAACTTCATTTAAAAAATACAAAAGTATATGGGGCACCTGGGTAGCTCAGTAAGGTGGCAGTAAGGGTCTGCCTTTGGCTCGGATCATGATCCTGGGGTCCTGGGATCGATCCCTATGTCGGGCTCCTTGCTCAGCTGAGTCTGCTTCTCTCTCTCCATCTGCCTCTCCCCCAACTTGTGTGGTCTCTCACTCCCCCTCTCAAATAAATAAAATATTTTTAAAAATACTGAAGTATAAAGTATAAAAATACTAAAGTATAAAAAATACTAAAATATAAAGTACATATTTTTGCATATAGGAGCAAATGATACCAGATGGAAATTTGGAATAAAAACTGATGGTAACGGCAGTTTTCTATTCAAGATCCTCTTATTCCGCTTTTCTCAAAATGCGTGTTCTTTAAGTTTGCATGAACTCTGGGGGCTCTAGTCTCGTTCAGTGTATTCAATAACCACTTTTATGGTGAATCTTAAATCCTGAATTCTGGCCTCAAGTTCTTTTCTGAACTCTAGACTTGATAATTAATTTTCTGATTTTTTAGTCCCTCCAATTGTGAACTGATTTATTAGGAGGTCATTTAAAGTGCAAATACTTTATTCAAGGCTCATTGTGCATATATTGAATACTTTTTTTTTTAAAGATTTTATTTATTTATTTGACAGAGATAGAGACAGCCAGCGAGAGAGGGAACACAAGCAGGGGGAGTGGGAGAGAAAGAAGCAGGCTCATAGCGGAGGAGCCTGATGTGGGGCTCGATCCGGGACTCTGGGATCACGCCCTGAGCTGAAGGCAGACGCTTAACCGCTGTGCCACCCAGGTGCCCCAGCCACCCAGGTGCCCCTGAATACTTTTTTTTTTATCAGTGCATGGCAAAACACTGATGAAGGAGCAGCAGGGTTGATAACCAAGTAAATATGTAATTGCAACAAAGTTAGGCGTTCGACACAATGCAATATAAATACTGGTTCATTTACAACAACAAAAATGTTTCATTTTATTTCAGATGAAGTATTCTTGCTAAATTTGAGAATAGCTTGATGTGCCTCCCTCACTCTTCAATCCTCAGTCTTATTAGTGACCCAGGTTTTGAATCTGAATATCAGAAGTTTTTAAATTCATCACATGAAATAAACTAATTATAGCATAAGTGATTTTCTTTTTCCATTCAGTGTGGATTGTGAATTGATCTTCTAATATATGATTTTGTTTTACTGTATTTCTAGAAAATTTTGCTATTGTGTTTATAGAGAAGTGTTCCATTGACTCTGGGAGGCTTTCTACCTCAGGGTTCCCAATTATCTTTGTGTTAGATTATCTTTGCCTGTCTTGTTATTCTAGGGTTTTCTCTCTAATTGGTCCAAGAGCTTTGTTATTTTCATGTGGATTCAATTGTGGTTATTTTAAACCATTCCTCTATGTCATTAACGTGGTTTTCAGCTGTGCTTATTCTCTTTTGTAATTCTATTTACCTTTTCCTTCTGTAATGCTATTCATTTTGCACTAGTATGTTTCCCTCCTCTGCAATTTCTGTATCATTAAATTCTACCCTTTATTTATCTCATATTTAAACTTAGATTTTATTAAATTATTCAGAATTTTAAAAGTTTTCTTTAGTATGAAACACAGATGGATAATGCTCTTCATTTTTGGCACAGTGTGTTTTGTTCTTAGTTTTACGTGCTGTGTGCTTCTCCCTCCCTCTTTCCTTCCTTCCTTCCTTCCTTCCTTCCTTCCTTCCTTCCTTCCTTCCTTCCTTCCTTCCTTCCTTCTTTTCTTCTGTGATACGATTGCGTAAATGCCAGTCACGTCCTTACCTTCCTAGTATGTGAGATGTACATCGCTTTGCATGCCATTTAGTTGTGCTGACAGATTATAGATGAATTTCCCTTAATTCTTCCAACTTCTCCTATATTTTTTTCCCTATTTTTTGTGACTGCTACAGCTTAAGGATTGTGTGGGGTTTTTTTTTTTTTTTTTTTTTTTTTTTTGTGGTTATGGAAATTGGGCAGCTCACAACTTTGTGTTTCAAAAACAGGGGTTAAATTCCAAAGTTGCATACCAAATTGTGCATAATTTAATTTACTCATGTCTTTTCTTTTGTCTACCAACATTATCTAATGCCTACTAGTAATCCTTTTTTTACTGCCCACTTTCCTTTTATTAAATAATCTGTTTCCCACACCTAGTAATCTTTTGCTATTTATTTATTTATTTGAAAACATGTATAGAAAAGTGTATGTTTCAACTAGAGTAAGGGCATTTTAGGAACTGGCTTTACTCCACTGTTTACATCGAAATTGTTCTTTTAAATTTCAAATTAGCTAAAACACAGAAACATGCAAAGCATCTTAACACATTCTAGATCATTAGTATAATCATTTCCAAACAGACAATGTTTGGGTTAAACAAGAGAGATGATTATTTTATGACTACATAGAGTTACTCTTCAGAATGAAAGGAAACATTTAATGTTCTTAACTAGGTATTTTTAAAACACAGACAACCACAAACACTTTCATAATTGCTAGAAATTCATTTATTGGAGGTAACACTTATTCTTGAATTAAAATAAAAAACAATTGTTTATCGAGATACTATCCTTAACTTGATAAAATCTGTCTACCAGTTATATATGTATACCCATGTTGACCTATCACAAATATTTATTCCAGTTAATCAACTGAAAAGTTATAAGAACTAATATAGTCAACAACCATAGTTTGACATATGTATGATACACTGAAATTGTTAGCTTGAATATAAAGCAACAGTTAATCATTAAGCATGTCATGGGCCTTAAGTATAAACCTTTCCAGAAATTCTCAGTAACCTTATGTAAAAAACAAAACAAAACAAAAAAAAAACTGTAATAGGCCAGTGCTTATTCTATCTGTTCCTGAGACAAGTTAAAAATCTCACATATGATTGTGAACTTCTCTGTTCGTTTTTAAAATTTTAACTTTATCTTTGGTCATTTTATAACATCTCAGTTTTGAATTTTAACTTCTTGTACTGAGCATTTTGTCATAAAAAAATATTCTTCTTTAAATCTCATCATTCTTAAAGCCTGACTTGTCTACTAAAAATACAGTGACGTTGACCTTTTTTTGTTAGTGCGTTCATTGTATATCTTTCACTCTTTTTAAAAACTTTTTTATGTTTACATTTAACATCCACTTCTTATAAGCAGCTTTTAGTTGCTGATTGAAAGAAAAAAAGATTCCCCTATCCTGTCTAACAATTTTTGACCTTTTTTACTGAAATATATATTCCACTTATATTTAATGTCATTACTCATGTTATTTGGATTGAAATATCTGATCTGACTCTACTGTGATGCCCTTATTCTCTATTACTTTCCTTTAATTTTTGCCTTCTTAGATTTGATTGAGAGTTCTTTTAATTTGTTTCCTTCTAAAAAGTGTATTCTTTCTCTTTATCGTGATTTCAATATATTTGATTCCTCTTTGTGCTTTTTCATTAAAGACTCCATTCTTACTGTTTATTGTTTTTCCAGTCATCACCACTGCCCCAACCACAGCCTCCATGTCCCCTATGGACCCCTCAGCTCTGCCTTCTCTTGTGGGACTATTACATTTCTGCTTGGAAATGTCGCTGCTTTCACTAATATCTTTGAGTACATTCCATTATTTGAATCTGACAATTATGACATTTTCCCCAGTAAATTCATTTCTGTTTTTTTTTTTTTCAGAGTGTATCTGACTATATAAATTGGTGGATTCACTATGGCTCTTTCTTTTTTTTTTTTTTTTTTTTGAAAAATATGATCCCTTTATCTGAGAGAAGATGGGCATAGGTGTATCCTCAGCTAACAGAAATTCTTTCTGTGTCACAGTGAAGCATCCACTGGTATCTAATGAGGGGGTGTGTGTGTGTGTGTGTTCTTCTATTCGTATCTATCTCTGCCAAGACAAACCGACTGCTACAAGATTTCTCACAATTAAAACTCTAAGTCTCTTTATTATTTTCTGAAAGTCTTCTCCAGGTATAAAGGACTATGCATTTTCTCAATCAACTCTATGTTCCCTTTCAATTCATGGAATCTAGTGGTGCCAAACGGAGTTCCAGGAACCATTCTATCCAGGAAGCCCCTCGCTTCAGAGTTTGTTGGCTTTCCCCTGGTATACCACCTATTTTTAAGAACTGCATTTTGCTGTTTTGAGAGTTGCAACTACAGTCTTCCCTCACTGGCAGTCTTTCCTCTGACTGAGTCTCCATGACAATGAAAGGTGCTTTTCACAAATAACAATTTAAGGTTACTACTATCAACATGTTTTATTGCAAGTGAAAATTCTTATATCTCTTACTTGATCTCCTAGCAAACGAGTGCTGTAATTCTAAATATCTTATACCTGGAAAGCTTAAACCTACTTTTTTAATGAAGTTATAGTTCTCTCTCTATTCTAGGTAGTTAACAAGGTTCATTTTTTTTTTTCAATTTTAAGTTATCATTACAACTGTATTTTCCTCTGGGGCAGCTTTCTCTGCAAAGTGAAAATCGATGGGTGTACACTACTTGTCATTATAATTACCAAATTAATAATCAAGTATATCCCTCTTAGTACCGGCGAGGAAATGACAGAAATCAGCCTTCTCCCTGATGCTGGGCTACATATATTAGATGTCATCACATGAATGTGCCCCCTGGGCCAAAAATACCAAAGGGGGCATGAGTGGAGACATGAAAGATAGATGCTTTGCATGTAGTGGCCACCTGGTAATCATGTGTTTAATCTAATGGGGTCCAGCCGTTCTGACATGTCTTCCTGGGATATTAGGGTGGGTGCAGTGAGTTCCCCTCCTGTGAAGGCTGCGCGGGCATCGCTGGGTGCAGCAGGAGAGCGCTGTGTCAGAAACAGCTGGCACAGTACCCAGTACTGCATGCAGCCTCAGCCATGCACTGACTGGGTGGGGATCCTTTGTGTTTGAAAAGAACGAACGAGGTTTGCTGGTGAGTTGAGTGAGAAAGGAGAAATGTAAAACAGTGTGTTGCACTTCGGTAAAGAGCTTGTCTATGAGGTGAAATGTAGTTCTGATTTACAAGAAAACGTCAAAATAACAGAAGGTTTTAAGGGAAAGAAGTAAGCTCGTCAGAGCTACAAGAAGAAGAGGCAGCTTTGGAAGTTCAGTTGAGACTCCAGTAAAGAAAAAATAACCTCTTGGACTTGTATAGTGTTTTTGTAACATACAAAATATAGGGCATGAAGTAATTAAATATTAATGCCCTGTAGCTGATGTTTCCAGGAGAAAATTTAATTACGAAAGCAGTGTGATTGTGCAGCGCAGTTGGAGACAGGCTTCAGGGAGACAGAAGTATTTGGCAGGAGCTACGATGCAGATCATCCGTACGTGGTAATGAGTGGACCTTAACTGCACAAGCACAATGCTTTATGAAGGTTTCCTAGTGCATTGTTTTGAGCAATATAAGAACACTCTAAAATAACACATATGTGTCTATTATGTCATGCCAACAGTAGTGCTGCATCAGGTCTAGCTCTCACTATAGAAATAGGCTGAAGATTTGTGCATTAAAGGTGTAAGATATTAGGAAGAGAGCACATTTA
The DNA here is from genome assembly GCF_017311325.1 of Ursus maritimus. NCBI lineage: Eukaryota > Metazoa > Chordata > Mammalia > Carnivora > Ursidae > Ursus > Ursus maritimus. The sequence goes on along the minus strand of NW_024424230.1, from coordinate 6,516,766 downwards.
AATATATAAGATATGATATTAGGTCAGTAGTCCGGTTAGTGTCTCAATCACCAATGAGTCTTGGGCTCCATGAGTTTGATCATTATAGCAACTGTGGTTTATTGCTCAATGGTTTATTGTTTGGTGCTTCTGATGACCTTCAAAGGAGACAGAAGTCATCAGCTTGCAGGTGTCAGAAAGGAGATTTTATTCTTTGCTAAAGAGATGGCAATTGGACACCATAAGGATTTAACGAAGAAGACCACTCCATCAAGGGTCACAGTGGCTAGGACCACAGGTACAGCAGCACCTGCTCCTTGTCCCTGTGTCCTCCAGGCCTCTTCTGGAATGACCCAATTGCACCTTGCCTTCACACTCCTCATGTCCTCATTTCTCCTCATGCTGCTTCAGATGATCTGCCATGCGCTAGAATATATCAAAGCCAACTGCAAGTGGATTCACAAATGTGGAAAATGAACCTTTAACATTTTAAGGAGACATAGGTGTTAAATCAACTTCACAAAATAGAAAAAAATAAAAAGATTGATAGTTTCAACTATATTGAGAGAAAGGACTTCTATTAATTAAAATATACTACCAAAATGATTGAAGAAATGTTTTTGATACATATGAATGTGAAAATCTAGCTAACCTAAAATGTAAAGTAGAAAGAGTGAGTCAACATAAGGCCCATGATATCTTTTTTTCCCTGTGTGACACAGAGGATGATAAGCCTGGACCAGACATTCTTGGAAACATGTAAATGTAATATTTACTAGCAGAATGATAGCACTTGGCAAATTTTATGTAAAAGGAAAAACAAAACAAAACACCAAAAACAAACAAACAAAAATAAACAAAAAACCAAAAAACCAAATCCTTTTTATGATGTGACTCCTGGTCTGATTACATTGTCTTATAAAAAATGGAATTTATGGATTTGGGAGGAAACTTTTATGGAATTTATGGACTTGGCTGTATGGAGAATGGATGTTTAGTCACATATATATTTTCTATCTGTTGGATTGATGTGGTATAAAACTAGGAAGCCTCCCAAACCAAACAAGATTTCTTTGAAAACATTTCTCCAACAGTATTCAGCACTCATCTGTCACTCAAAACCAAAAGATATCACAGCATGAGAGAAATGGACATTATTTGGAAGTTGTGCCTGATGGATTGGTGCCCTTTGGTGAGGGATGCTGGGTCCATATTTGCTTCTGGCTTGTATCCCATGACTCATTAGTAATGTTTATGTTGAGTAAGATCTATGTTCCTATGAGTGTGTTTTGACAATTCATCCATTGAGGCATTGGAGTAAACATTTCCTATAAATCAATCAGAATAAAAAAGGACCCCACAAAAACAAAGGAAAAAATAAGAACTAATATTTCAAAACCAAAAAATACAGATTTGAACAGATGTTCATTCTTTATTAACCAACATAGTACAACTTCCACTAAATATGCAAAAATAATTAGTATGGGCTAATTTGTCAAACATATTGATGAGAGTTTAATGAAAGATAATGACAAGTCATAGAAGAAAACATATAATAACATTTGCATAAAGTTAAAAAGCATAAAACCAGGCAAAACCAGACAGTATATTGCATAAAGAAATACACATAGAGTTAAACTATTAGGAAAAGCAAGAGAATTACAAACACAAAATAGTGATTATTTCTAAGATGAAGGAGCATATGATTACAGAATGCTATACAACTAGCTAATGTATGGTGATGTCTTATTCTTTAGCCTGGTAAATGATTCAAAAAATTCTGTAATGTTATTTTTCATACCTTACATTTAATGTTTTTTAAATTATATTTTGAATACATCTAAAAGTGACTTCCATCAAGTAAGGTCACCAAAAGAGAGGACATTTGGCAAATTCAGTATTTAGTTAAAGAAAAGACCCTTTCTTGCTCCTAATTGCCTTTCCCTTTTTGGATATACACTTCTAGGAGAAAAGACAGTTTTTACTTTCAAGAAATATTTTGTGTCCTTTCTAAAATTTATGGACAACATGTCAAACTTCTCACTTTTTATAAATCTCATAAAAAATATTTCTGACAAGTCTGATAAAATTTTTTTTCTTTTCCTTGCTGCCATAACTAGACATTTTTGAGTCACCAAGCATACTATTCCAATATGTCAGCTCAGCATAATTGTGTAGGAATCACATAATTTTAAAATGTTCACCATAGTGTTTATAATGGGTAGAATATACTAGATTATATGGTTAATTACAAAATGTATATCTATATGCACATTATGTGACAGAATTTTTAGGTTTAAATGACATTCTGGAAAGTGAAAACCAATGTTGGCATTAACAAATAGTGTTTACAGTATATTTTTAAATTTTTATCCATTTCTTTTTATGATTAAGCATAAAGTTGATTTTTCTACAAATTGAGAATTTGTTTTTTTAAATTTTGTGTGAATAGAAATATATGTACAAATTTGCTACTAAGATAAATTTTATAGGCATACCATTCCATAATAGTTTAAGCATTTTTATAAATATCTTCAATAGACATTAGACTAGAGGTAATTGATTTTTCGTATTTGCTGAACAACATAATTTTTACTCAGTCACTAGTATCTGCTAAATGAGATTTTTAAGAATAGTTTTTATAGTCATAAAGCTGATTTCAGATTTTTGTATTGTGACTGAACTTCTGATTTGTGGGTTGTTCTCATCAGTAAACATTGTTTTTGACAATACAATATTCAAATACTAACTTTTGGGGGCACCTGGGTGGCACAGTGGTTAAGCGTCTGCCTTCAGCTCAGGGCGTGATCCCGGCGTTATGGGATCGAGCCCCACATCGGGCTCCTCCGCTATGAGCCTGCTTCTTCCTCTCCCACGCCCCCTGCTTGTGTTCCCTCTCTCGCTGGCTGTCTCTATCTCTGTCAAATAAATAAATAAAATCTTAAAAAAAGAATACTAACTTTTGGAAAAAAAAATTGCAAAAACTTCCAATTTTCTTTTTCTTTCTTTCCTTCACTGATTTGTTTGTTTGTTTGTTTATGGTAATGGGGAGGTGGGCTTTCTGCTCACATTCACTTATTCCTGCATTGCGTGGTTACTTGCTGATCAATTTGATTAAATAATTGCATTAATTCAAAACACCAAGTTAAACTCTGTTCTGTGGGTAGATCCTTTGGCAACTGCACCCTTTTCATAGTCATGGGTTCATGAGGATCAATCCAAAAGATTGATCTTACTCTATTTGTGGTGATGGTTGAGTAAAAGGGACAACTCAGGTGCCATCATTGTTGTGATAAGTAATTAAAATGAGTTACCTGTACACTGTGGGATACTACTCAGAGGTTAGAAGTGTTAGATTAGATACACACTAAGAAGCTCAGATAGATTTAAAAAAGTAGTTGAGCAAAAAATTTTGCCATTTAAAAAATCTACCCAGAACATAACTTCACTGATGCATAGCAATTGCATTAAATCAGTCCCTGTGGTAAATAGGTACTTAGAAATTGGGTATGAGGATAATGAGGGGATTCCAATCAATCAATTAACCAGTCAATCAGATGGACCTCACACAAGCATAATTTTATTCGGTGTATTGGGAAACACAAAAATGCAAGGCATGGAATCAGATTTAAGCAAGAACAACAAAAAGAAAGAATAAAACTATAGATGATCTAAAAGCTTTGAGCAGAAGCAGAACTGTAGCAAAAAATATAATCCTCCTTCTTTGCACTTAAGAGAAGATTATAGCCTGTGACCAAAAAAAAATTTTTTTTTCTTTTTGGAACATACTGTTGTCAGAGGTTTCAGATAATATGCCAAGTTGTAGGCATGTTTGAGGAAATGTTCAAGAAAAGAGAAGAACATATCCTCCAAAGTACAAGAGTCCAAAGAGGTAACTAGAAGATGACAGTATAATTCAGAGTCAGTTTAAATGGAAATGAGTGAGTTTAACCAAGATATTCATGAGTAGAGGGCAGGGTATTCCAGGAAGCTACTCCATCATGGAATGCGATGATAGATAGCAGGTGCCCACTGGGAAATAGATACCTCACATAAAAATATTGCATGCCTGCCTTTAAAATTATGATGTAATATAGGAGCTGGAAAAATTCAGATCAAATTAATTTTGAACTATAATATAAAATTGAAGTGTTTGCATATAACAGAAAATTCAGGGGTGCCTGGGTGGCGCAGTAGTTAAGCGTCTGCCTTCGGCTCAGGGTGTGATCCTGGCATTCTTGGGATCGAGCCCCACATCAGGCTCCTCTGCTGGGAGCCTGCTTCTTCCTCTCCCACTCCCCCTGCTTGTGTTCTCTCTCTCGCTGGCTGTCTCTCTCTCTGTCAAATAAATAAATAAAATCTTAAAAAAAAAACATAGAAAATTCAGTAATTTTATTTTAAAAGTATACTATTCAAAAACTGCTCATACTTGTCAGTAGGGACACTGGAGTGGGGACTCTGGAGTGACCTTTGACTTACCTGCCAAATACCGTATCATGTAACTCAGTAGTTCTGAAACTTTGGAGTCCTCCTTCTTCCTGAGTGATCTGCTAGAAGAGCAAGTTTGCTGCTTTGGAAGGTACATAATTACAGATAAAAATACCAGTTTACAACTTTTGGCATAATTTTAATTTCTTCTGTGAGAGCACATGCAAAAGTCACTTCAAAAACATTTTGTCACATTTTACGTTCAAAGAATTTTAAACCAACAGTGAAGTTGCAAGAATAAGAATAGAACAAACAGCCATAAACTCTTTACCCAGATTCAACAATTATGATCTTACTGTTTGCTTTATTATCTGTACTCGCCTTCATTTATATGCATGTATATATGTCTGCATCCATATATGTAGATAGAAATACAAACACAGACTTTTTTTTTTTTTTTTCTGAACCATTCTAGATTAAGTTGCATGCATCCTGGCCTTTTACCTCTAAGCACTTGAGTATGTATTTAGCATATGGGTATTTTGTTACATAACTACAGTACATGTATCAACTTCAATAACTATAATATTGTTACCGTATTTTATTTAATCTACCATCCTCATTTCACTTTTTCCCAGTTGGACCTATAATTGTCTTTGTAGCTTTTTTTTTCCCTCTGAGACGGGATCTGGTGTAGGATCCCATGTACTGTTTAACTGACATCTGTCTGCAGTGTTCTTAGTCTCAACCATTCCCAATGTGCTTCTTTGTCTCTTCTCATATTGTTATTTAAAATCTAATCATTCTTCTTTTATTTTTTCAATAAAATGTTATTGGGAGTTGTTTCCTCGTCCATTACAGATTTGTATACTCCCTAAGCCATATTGTGTTCTTTTCAGAGTAGTACGGTAGGAGGCATTGGCTGCCCATCTATTCATATCAGTGATGCTAATTTCAATCATCTGGTCAAGATGTTAGATTTATCCACTGTAGAGTTTTGAATTTTTTTCCATACAACCAACAGTCTGAGGAAAGACACTTCAAGTTAATCCACATATCCACCTCAAAATTTTCCTTTGAATTTAACATTCATTCATGGGTTTGCTGCAGCCAACCTTCAAAATGATGTCACCAAGTTGTGTTCCTCTAGTTCAAGTATTCCCCATGAATGCTACTTGTTGGCAGTCACATTTTACTATAAGTAAAAGTTGTCCTTAAAGCTCTTTTTAATTAATTTTATTTAAAAATTTATTATAGCTGGGGGAGCCTGGTGCCTCAGTCAGTTAAGCGTCAGACTCATGATTTCAGCTCAGATCTTGATCTCAGGGTTGTGAGTTCAGGCCCCGCATTGGGATCCAAAAAATTAGTATAGCTTTAGACTCATGGATTTCAAAATTGTAGATAGTTTATAATCTATTTTATAGTTATTCTTTCTGTTGTTTAAATTGACCCAGATTTGGCTGGATCCTGTGTCCTTTTGGCATACCCCCTTCCTTTTGGGGGGGACAAAAAATTATTATTTGGCATAACAGAATAAACAGTTTCATCTTGTATCTGCTCAAAGCAATTAAACAGGCATTTCTTCCACGGAGTCCTGATCAAAGCATTTTATTTAATTTTAGAAAATCAGAAAATTGTTTAGAAATAGTTATAGATCATTATTTATAATTTAATAAAAGACCCAGCCACTACATCTGAAGAAGAGGATAATCAAGAGTGCCGCTTATATTTTGTATCATCACCATTCATAAAGAGCAATTGTGATTAATTTAATATGCCATCAGAAGTTTAGAGCAGAAGATAACATCTGGTACCTAATCTTAGACTGGTAACAATTTTGACAATTTAATTTTTCAAGAAATATGGTGAATCACAAAAATTGCAAAGAGACCAACACCATCTAAACCTGTAAAATTGGAGTGCCTGCATGGCTCAGTGGGTTGAGTGTCTGCCTTCGGCTCAGGTCATGATCCTGGAGTCCTGGGATTGAGCTCTGCATCAGGCTCCTTGGTTGGCGGGGAGCCTACTTCTCCCTCTGCCTGCTGCTCCCCTGCTTGTGCTCTCGCTCTCTCTCACAAATAAATATTTTTTTTAAAAGAACACATTTAAACCTATAAAATTATTTCAAATGTCAATTACTGTCAGGTGTAGTTTATGTCTTTTTGCATTAAAATATGCTATCAAATTGCATAAATATTCCTTTTCATTATCACACTTTATGCAGCGGCTTTAAAAGCAGTTGAATTTAGTCATTTGGCTGTATTAGCAATTGTAAAATAAATCAGAGGTAATACAGGGACTTTAGCTCAGACCCTTGAGACAGTCAGTCATGCTTATCAGAACAATCTCTCAGATTAGAAAATCAGTTTATTTCTCTGGAAACACTCCTATTTTGTTGTTGTTGTTGTTGTTTATTTGTTTGTTTTTTAGTAAGTAGACGTTGGCATACTCCATGCCAGGTGACTGTTATGGGGGAAACAACACGAGCATCTAAAAGTAAAAATACTTTGGAAATCTTCTCCAATAAGCCCTCAGAGTATTGCTGTAATCGGTACAGAGGCAGCCACAACTTGTCATTTCTCCCATGGATTGTGGAGTATAACCAACTGCACACTGTGGGTAAAACGTCTGCCTTTGGGAGTTGCCAAGGCATGTGATATTTCTGGTCAAATTAGGAAGAGCACAGGCTGAAACTGTATTCACGTGTTGTTATGGAAGTTGAAACATTTTGTCCTTTGTAACTAAACATATGTGTGTTTTACGATATTTACAGGTTAATCAGCTTACATTTTAAAATGTCCTATTACAAAAGGATAAAATACCTAAAAAATTTAGTATGACACTGGAAAGAAAGAGTATTGGAAAGATGTCAATTCTTTCTATAGTTGTAATTTGCCCACATGTCATATATACTGACATTTAGATATGTATATTTTAAAAATATATATATTAAACCTGACAAATTCTAAGTTTCTAAATCTAAGAAGAATGAGTAGTGATAGCAAGTAAAAATGTGAAAACTAGGAATAATGAAGTGATTTTTGCACTCCCTTATTCTATAAGCAGCAGTCAAATGGAAGTCCTAGAAATGTACGTGCTTTAGGAAAAACTTCTGCCTGCCACTTGCCCCCTGAGTACACACAGCTCCTCTGCCGTCTTCCGGAGGACTACAGAACTGAGCTCATCTTGCCCTGTTTTCTTCTCATGTCGATTACCCTAGGAAGCCCAGGGTCCTCACTAAGCCCTTCATTCACAGGACGATAACCTCCACATGTCTCCATATTACCCACCCCTTGCACTTCCTAAGCTTCTGAAACGTTTTCATGCTTTCCCCCTTCAGGAACTCAATTCCCCACAACCACTTTTGTGAACTTGCAGTTCTTGATTTAACTTAGAGGGACTTTTACCCACTGATGCTAGTTTTTTGTTTTTTGTTTTTTCCCACACAACGTTCTTAACTGGGCCTGAGGAGCAGAAGTAGTCTCTTTCTTGTGCATGCTCCCTCTGCGTAAAAACCATGAATTTCAACCACAATATGTCACATTGGTCAGTTCCAAGCTCCCAGCCACGCAGGCACTCCTCGTGGAAGAACTGTGTGGGGATCTGTGTGTGTATGAGCATGTGAGTGTGTGCATGTGTTCCAGATCTACTTAGATAAGCCTTCCAGTGGTTTCTTGTGTCCTTCACCTCCTCTCTGCTGATGAGTGTGTCCTCCACCGCACCTCAGATGTTCACGTCCATGGTCATGTTCCAGCTTCTCACTAGTAATGGGGACCCCAGCATATCCTTTTTCAAACATCTCACTCACTCTCTATTTGTTTTCTGCTAAACTTCCAGTAAACTTTCCCTGGTAGCTCACCTTCATAAATTCAAGTCCATCACAACTTCTGTTTTATTTTTCACACTCTATCATCCCAGCAATCCTAAATCCCCTTCAGATTCTAAATTCCTTAAGTTTCCAAGCTTGAAAGCCATAATGCATCATTATAATCTCTCCCTTGCAGACAACTTAAGTTGGCTTATTCCTTTATTCCTCTACCATGTTCTCCTGAAGAAGCCACACATCTTTTTTAAGTGTCAGCCTTTGCTAATTGTTCTCTGTGGCCTCACAAATGAACTCGATGAACTTGGTAGCAAAAAAAAAAGGGGGGGGGGAACCATGGTGGCAGCTCTCTGGTTTAATCCATGGTCAATAACTCCAAGTAGGCTCTTGATGTTTCCTGGCAATTCCATGATATTTCCACAGCACTTCCACTCTCTTGAGCTACCAGCTGGCACCTTAACGATGCTACCTTTCCTTCAGACTTCTCTACGCCTAGCTTCAGATGGCAGGCATGTTTCCTGCATCACTCAAAATTTGAAGGCAGTTAAAGAAAACTTTGAGAAGCAACTAATCACCTGATTCTGAGCCCGTTTTTCCCATGTTCTCTCCTGGACAAATTTTTCTTGCCTCCAGCTAAGATCTATATCTCTTTGTTTGTTTGTTTGTTTGTTTAAAGATTTATTTATTTATTTTAGTGAGGGCAGGGGGAAAGAGAAAATCTCAAGCAGATACCCCACTGAACACAGAGCCCAATGCAGGGTTTGATCCAGGACTCTGGATCATGACCTGAGCCAAAATCAAGAGTCAGTTGCTTAACCTACTGAGCCACCCAGGCGCCCCAGATTTACATCTGTTCTTATGTATAGATGCACCCTCTCTCGTTCTAGAAAAACTCCTTTTCCTATGGCTTTATCAATTCATCTCCCTCTGAATTATTCAAGTCAACATACAAAATGTTGTTAGTCCTTCTATCTGTTTTTAATAAAAAATTGCATATATTTAAGAAGTACATGATGATTTGATATACATATATACAGTGAAATGATTATTACAATCAAGCTGATTAACATATTGACCTCCTCACGTAGTTATTATTTTGGAGAGTGGTGTGGGAGCCCCTGACATCTAATCTCTTAGTAAATTTCATATTCAATATAGTATCATTAAATATAGTCACCCTCTGTACGTTAGATCTCCAGAGCTCAACTCTTCCGTTTCCTTCATATCCCAAATACAGTTTATTTGACTGTGCCCTCACAATGTATCCAGAATCTGAACATATCTCTATCAACACTGCCTACACCCTGTTCAGGTCACCACGAGCTCTTGTCTGGAATATTGCAAAACCTCCCTAACGAGTGTTCTAGCTTTTAATACCTGTTTCCCTTCTGTATTTCTTCAAGACAGCATTTAAAGTGATCATTTCAAAACATATACCGAATCATGTCCTGTCTTGGTTCAAAACTCCTAAATTCACTCAGAAAAGATGAAAGCTGAAGTTACTGATATAAACTATATGATCTCCCATGTCTGTGCTTATTATGATGTTTCCCTTCGTTTACTTTACTCTGGCAAAGTAATTTTCTTATCACTCTACTATTTACTCCACACGTAAAAAAAAATTGAACCCAGTGTCTTGGCAATCTCCCTTCTGCCTGGAAAGCTCTCTTTCATCACTCAGCTCGGTACACCTGTTGCCTTCTCAGGAAAGACTGCCTGAAATTTCAATACTGCCCAGCTTGCTAATTCCCTACTCTGATTTTGTGGTTGTTAGCTCTTCACACTGATATATCATAAATGTTCTTTCATTTATTGCTGCTAATAAGCATTTCCCATTAGAATATAAGCTCAACAAGGGCAGAAAAAGTTGTCTATTTTTTTTTGCTTCTCTATCCCAGCCCTACATATTTGTTTATTCAATTGATTAAAATTAAATTGACAACACTCACTTTATTGTTCTCCCATGTTAACACTTTGAGCAAAGTCTCATTTGAATTTGCTTTACAGTTTATCCCATACCCAAAATTGAATGCCTCACCTCAGATTCCATACCTGTCGGTTTGAGGAGCGCTGTGGACATTGAGAGGCTAAGCATTTACCTGAAACATGGCCTACATGGTTTCCTCAGTCCGCGTTACACATAAGGAGCACGTGAACAGTCAGCATAGTTTCTAAAGCACGTTCAATTATATTTGTGTTTGATGTTGTGTGGAGAAGACTACCTTGAAGAATATCAGATTATTTGTTATTGTTTTTAACCTTTTCACAACCTTTGATTCTATGAATGAAAATTGCTTACAGGCTAACCTCAACTAGCTAAGTATAGACTCCCACAAACTTTATCATGAACCCTGAAATGCTACTGCAAAATTCTCAAGATGGGGGCGGGTTCCTGGGTGGTTCAGTGGTTCAGCGTCTGCCTTCAGCTCAGGTCATGATCTCAGAGTCCTGGAATCGAGCCCCATGTTGGGCTCCCTGCTCATTGGGGAGCCAGCTTCTCCCTCTCCTTCGTCCCTCCCCCTGCTTGTGCTGGCTCTCTCTCTCTCTCTCTCTCTCTGTCCAATAAAAAAATAAAATCTTAAAAAAAAATCTCAAGGAACAAATACTGTGCAATACATTTTAAAATCTCTGGGGATTGTGGTCTGTCCTGACTTACCCTTTCTCTGCCCCATGTTATTTAATGCTTTTTGGAATTGGTACCCTCATTGCACTTTCTCTTTCCAACTCCCCCATAAAGACACACGTACAAACATTATTTTATCATCCTCACAAGTGACAGACTTGTAATCTTCAACTAGCTATGGACTAAGAGGAACTGCCAACCAGTCTTCATAGCCATGAGCAATTAGGAGAAATAATTAAAGATCAACCATTCTGAAGATTGAAAGTATTTTTAGATCCTGGTGACTTATAAACTCTAAGACTCTATAATATTACACTGAAAACTTTTCTTTCTTTTTTTTTTTTTTTGCTTAATTTGTTTTGGGGGGATCAGGCAGGAAGTTGCACTGTCCAAAGCTAAGTAATCTCCAGTTTATTTTGGATGAGATCTTACTATTTACTTTGGATGTGACAGATGTCTGGTTTCACTTTCTCTGGATTAGGTTGACATAAATTTGCTGAACAGATGCAAAATAACCTAATTCTGCTATATACATATGCAATAATGAATAATAAATACGTAATAAAATACATATTCACCAATTTCAAGTTTATAAAGTACTTTCACAAGCATTAGATCATTTTTTTTTCTCAGAACAAACCATACAAATTGTAGGGCTGAAATTATTGCTCTCGTAAAGTTTAGAAATGAAAGAAGGTGGCAGGCAGAAGATGGCCTATGTTACACAGATAGTCAGTGGCAATCCTTGTTCATTTAAAATCTGCTTACTTTTGTGAATTGATTCTAAAATTACTTTAAGCAGACATAAGGAGCATATTTTATTTGTATTGTAATACTAGAAAACAAATCAAAGGACACATAATTTATGTAAAATATTGCCAAACGATCTGGCAGAAAAGCTTTCTTGTAGATAGATCTTCCTATTGCCCATTTCCCTTACAAAATTCTGTGTCACTTCCTCCTTTGCACAGCACCTGTTTCAGAGGAAAAATGTAGAAACTAACATTTCCTTTTGGAAGTTTATGAACTAACTTATTTTAAAGTGATTTAGAGAGTCTGTTTTTGAACCAACATGTCAAATTCCCCTGAATCTTTTATTGAGACATCATAGCATGAAAACCTTTGTCCATTTGCAATCTGTGTTGGTTTATTAATTATCGTGGATTTATTCTAAAGTGTCTCACTAACACTTAAGGGACTTTAATTCTCAACTCATTTACGAGACGCCTGCATTAATTGCACTGTTGAGGGTTTATATATGCTTCGTCACACTAGTCTTCCTAGTTTAAAACATCATTGAATTAATCTTCAACTCCTTATTAGGTAGACACATGTGAATTTCTGAGCTATCTTTACAATATGACAAAGAACATTAGATAAAACATTTTCATTTTGAATGACGAGTAAACGTCTCACACTTTTTAGACTTTATAATATAAGCTTATTAATTAATTTTTAAATGTGTGTAAAAAAAGAGAAATGTTCTTAAAGGCAAAATTCACAGTATTTATTGAGGTCAGTTGTTTAATAACAGACAAATATTAAATAAGGCAAGAAAAGTAAATTGTTGACAAATGCAAGTCACAGTGACTGAAAAGTTAATATTGCATGTTTTATGTGAAAAATATATGATAAAACTCTGAGTGCCTAATTTATTTCTCTAAGATCAGCATTTATACCACAGAAAACACTCATGTGAGAATCTTGGGTGGCAGCCAGAATCTAGTCGGAACACTGATTTGAGAAAATCAAAAGAAAAATCAATCAATCCTATTTTCTTTCATAGTTGGGAATCATGGTGTTAGCTACTTGTCCATAGGAAAATAATTCAAATTATTTTACCAAGATATTACATTTCCTTTATTTATCAACTTGTTTTTATACCTTTCAGTAACATGCAAATTACTTACAGGTAATTTTGGCTTTTCTGTCACCAAAAATTGTTATATTTTCATATATTTGTAGACAATGGATTCATATTTTGGCTCCCTAAGTAGTATTTTTTTTTTTTGACTATACATTAAACACTGATAGAAAAGTTTCATATGAAGTGCATGTTAGGGGTGCCTGGGTGGTTCAGTCGGTTGAGCACCAAACTCTTGGTTTCCACTCAGGTCATGATCTCTAGGTCCTAGGATAGAGCCCCACGTTAGGCTCCCTGCTCAGCACAGAGTCTACATGTCCTTCTCCCTCTGTTTCCCACTCCCATTGGCATGCTCTCTCTCTCCTCCAAACAAACAAACAAAATCTTAAAAAAAGAAGAAATGCATGTTATTCAGACTCAGAAAATTGTCTATTCTAAAATTATACAAGCATTAAAACTTCTTTCGACACCTTCAAATGGATTACTGTTTTAAAATTTTTTCATGGCGTATTTTTTTCAGGATTACCAATTACATGTAATTTTCTTTTCTATTCAGTTATTTTTTAAGTAAGGCTCACAATTTGCAATAATATGACCATGTTTCTTTTCTGCTTTCCCTGGTACCAACACCCTAAATTCCCTGGCGTACTTCTATTTCAGCTTACTTTTCACACAACGGTTATTTCAACAACAACAACAACAAAAAAACTATATCTCTTTTCTTTGAAAGCCAGTATAAATTAATTCACTTACAAATTATTTAGAAATTAGATCTTTAAAGCAACACATTGAACACATTACACGGTATTGTAAAAACACACAGGTATGAATGATTCTATAGTAGTACAATAAAATATTCTACCTTGACAGTTTACAACTGTATTTTCTAAGACAAATTATTCCTTTTTTCAGCAAATTCCATGGTAATTATGTTTGATAAACTTGCCATGATGAGCTATTTTAGAATATTTCCCATAACACGTTCAAATGTCAATTTTTGGCCACTCATACGACTAGATACTGACTAGTGATTCTCAACTTTGGGTGGGTATTTGAAGCATTTAGGGACCTTTTCCAAACTCAGATTTGGATTTAGGATGGGGTCAGTGATTCTGCATTTCCACCTGTCTTCCAGCCCAGGAGGTACCGATGACATGGGCCTCCAGACCGCACTTGCAATAACATGGTTCTCGACAGACAGTTTTGGGGACTTCAGTCTTCTTTGGATTTTACAAAATATTTTATGCTGCTATCATTAAGTTCATGCAGATAATCAAATAATTTAAATCTTTTGTTGTTTAGAGAAACCCATTGGTATTAAACTGCCCATTTACCTTTTATTTTCTATCCATGTATTTTTCAGCTTATTTTTTATATAAATTTGTTTATCACAGGTGGTTGAATTTTTTTTCAAAAATTCTGTCAACCCTAGCTTTACATCTTATTTTTCAGCCTATAAAATAAGAACCAACTTTTTAAATAATCAGGATCACTAGAATTTTATAAATGTTTACAGGTGCATAACTTGAAACACATTAAATCACGTTACTAATGGCGTATAAACGTGAATGAGATTTACCTTATTCCATGCCAAGCTAAGAGGTGTACTTAGCTATGTAGTTTTAAGTGATATTTTATTATATTAAGCAGTATTTTGAAATGCTTTCTTTTCATTTGGAAATCATACCACCTTATTCAACAAAGAGAAGAATATAAATTGTCATTAAAGTCTACAGCTAAAAGTACCTGTTTATTTTAGTAATAGAGAAACCAAGGAGTTTATCATTTAGCAAATGTCTCCCTACATCATGTAGCAAGCACTGTAAGATATTAATGTGCGGATCTAATTGCTGCTATTTGATTATGATGTTACTGCTATTATTACAAGTTGAGATGAAGTAGACCAACCACAACTATATAAACATCAAACACTGCAGTAGCTTCTTTTAATTTAGTAATTTATAATAAATGAAGTAATCAACTATTTCATAAAAGGTAGGCAATTAATGCGTTTCCTTATCTTTTTATGGTAGAAAGTACAATATTAAATATTTAGATATTCATATATTAAAAGGTTGACTTATTAGCTATTCATTAAATTAGCGTAGTTGATTATGAACACTGAAAGAGAACATTTAAAGTTATTGTGTTGTATTATTTCTAAAATAAAATCCCCTATTGATATATTTCTCTATTAGTTAATTATCTTCTATGAAGCACATTTTATTTTCTTAAAATAACAGCACAAGTTGGTGTTTGACCTTTCATAGAAACTATTAAAACATCCTAACAATGCTTCTGGATACTGACTCTTCAATGGTTCCTGAAAAGGAGTTTTCCTTCTTTTCATTTAAAATTTATTTGTCTCCTTTGTCATATCCTGTAAACTTTCTTGTAGTGAAATCCACAAAATGTCATCTGGATTTGCTTGTTAAACATTCTTGGATTCATTTAATATTTCTAAAAATATGTCCCTCCTATATTCCAAATGTCCTGATGTAATTTGTATGGTTACTGTAAATCAAGACACTACACTCAATTATGGTAGATTATTCACAAGTCAATGACGGGGTGGTGATTTGTGATTCCCATTAAAAATATCAGACAATACATGCAAAATTACCATTTAATTTATTAAATGAATAAATCTATCGACATGCAATTTCACTGCTACATGATAATAAAACTTCTCATCATGAATGATTCAACAAAATGTATGCTCAAATGTAAATCAGAAAAGAATCAATGATTGTATTTACTAAGTACTTAGATTAGAAGAATCCTTTAACTTCTATCAGCTGATTTATAGGAATAGAAATTATTCTTTTTTTAAAATAGCAAAACCGGAGAGAAAATAATGTAAAAGGAAGAAAAATCTTCACGTGATGATAATGATATGGATGATCACAAAATCACATTCTCAGATTATATACACATTATTCTTTAATGGATTGAAATTTGTTTTAGGTTTGGAAATACAACATAAAATATTGCAATTGGAATTACAGCATAACTATAGGAATAAATTTCAGAATAACTAGAAAAATTAATTAAAAACAATTCTAGAATGTAAAACAGCATAAAAAATTCAAGATATTTCATTCTATATCGAAATAATTTTTGACAAATTTAATAATTCATTTTCTCTCTAAAATTTCTACTAACAAGGCTCTCAACATCCTTTCTACCATATTATGCATTTAAAAATCATTCTTTACTCATCTGCCTGAAAGTACCATTCAGGAATTATGCCAAGCAACGTTTTGATTAAATATTAAATGTAAATGATTGTGTTTGTCCTAAGAGCAACATCAGTAAGTGCTTTGTGGACTCTCATGATTACTTGCTCCTAAAAAGATGCTTAAATATTGTTACCAAGAGTTCAATGAAGACTGTATCTCTGTCTTATCATCACTATAGTACTTCAAAAACATATCCTAACTCAGGCCTTCTAAATCGCATCCTCTTCATTGCTTCAAGGATGTTCGTGTTCTTAAAGATGATTCTGGATAGGAATTCTGTCTTCATCTTGATTCTCAATGTCACTTTTATCTCATCTATCATGGAAGCTTCTTATCTCTCTTTCTTCTATCAACTTGAAAGTAGAACTTACATGTCTTGTCTTTTCATGACCTCCCACAGGAGGCTAACAATGAATAAACAATAGTGTCATCTAAAACTGAGTATTAGATCTCACTGCCCCTTCACACCCTGGAGGCAGTCCAAAGGGTAGTTATTTTCTTGGAGCAACAGCACAAATATTCCTGCCACTTAATTTGGCATACCAGTTCAGCTCCTTCCATTATTTACCTCCAAATTCAAGTTCAGGATTACCTCTTTCTGTGCACTGACTTATGAAGAGCTCTGTCAAAATAAGGGCCACCTACAGGCCCCAGGCTCTCTTCTGCATGATCACTAATAGTTCTCTTTCTTTGCTCCATCATGATCTTGTCCCTCTGCTGCTTTTCTTAGGAAACCAGAAACCAGCAGTGTGGTTTTTGCATTAAGATGTGACTCCAGAGAGGGAATGTAGGTCTTGCTCAGGGTGTCAGTTGTCTTGTTCCTGGACTCACTATACAACCTTATGTTTTCTGAGTGACAGTGTGTTCCTGTGGTCATAGTGGAGAATGTTTTTTGTCTACAGAGGGTCACATGGAGGAATAAGGAGGGAGTTGTCTACACATGTATGTACACATTACATACTTCTACAAGCACATTTACGTATCTGAGTGTGTGTGTATTTATATAGTTACAGTGATAGTTACGGTTACATAATTTTCATGGTGTTGATTGTCAATGAGGGATGTGTCATTGAGGAAAGAAGACTTGAGAGTCAGTTGTAATAATTTCCATGCTTATAAAGTTTTGTTAAAGCGACACCCAGTGTGTTAACTTTGGACTAGTAGTTTGATCCATGTTACCATTGTTTGGTAAGTGGCTTTTAAACCATTTTCTTTTTCTGCCTTTCAAATGGCCTCTGATTAATGGAGGTTAGCCTCGGGTCTTAATAGGAATAGCTGTTTGGATAGGGATTTATTACTGATCGTAATCTTTAAAGTGATGATAAGAGGGAAATGAGTATGAATAAAGTATAAATGGGCTTCTCAAATTAACCTATTGATTGAAATAATAAGTACATAAGTGAACAATTTAATTTTCTCGGTTAAATGCTGCTGCATATCGATTTTAGCCTGGATAATTTTGCCCTATTATTACTTTTAAATTTAACTTAAATAAAAATCAACAATTTAAAATACACAATTAAATGAGTTTCACCAACATAAGCAGAATATTTCCATAACTTAGTAAGTTCCCCATGCAGCCAGTCACCTCTGTCACCCTGGCACTCTCTCCGTTGCTTTCTATCACTGTCATTTTATATTTTCTAGAATTTTACTTTTTTCTAGAATTTATTTTTGTTGTGAATCTATCAACTTATTGATGGTATTAGTTGGCCTTTTAAGTCTTATTTTATTTTTGGCTACCATGAACAAAGCTGCAAAAATATTTGAGTACATGACTTTCTTCTGTATAAAAATCAGTGCCAAGATTTTTAAAGTAATTATACTATTGTGCATTCCTGTAAGTGATACTTGAGAATTTTAGTCAAACAATATCCACACAAACATTTGATTTTGCCAGTCTTCAATGTTAACTGTTCTCGAGTATATGAATATTTGTGTCATATTGTGATTTAATGTGCAGTTGCCTTATGACTAAAGAGGTAAGATATACTTTCATGGGCTTATTGCATTCACACATGATTTTGAAGATGTGTCTCTTAAAATGTTTCGCCCATTTTTTGAAAACTGGGGATCAGTCTTGGTTAAGTCAGGGAAATTCTATTCTAGTGAGATAGGATTCAACATCATAACTACATCATAAATGCTTATTTAAAGTTCTAATAAATTACATAAGGTGCATGTTAATAGGTTTTGAGTTATGCTTGTTTAAAAATCCAGCAGTGGCTGTGCTCAGTGATTGATTAGTGCCCACTGAGTCTCCAATGAGCCAGAAGATTATAAAGGTATAGAGGAGAGCAGTAAAGGGGTGATATCGTCTGGTTAGCTTACCCTGCAGGACCCATCTCCCACGTGCCATTTGCTCTAAAGTATTTACCCTTTTTCTTGATTTTAATATAGAAAATGTGATTTAACATTGTTTTAACAATAAACTGAGTTCAGAGATTTTCCTTTCTTTCTTAGACTATCCAATGATGAATTCAATCTCCGTATGTACCCCTTTTCCCAAATCACGACTCAAATCCAGACAGCCATTGCCTTTCTCTAGTTTCTACAGTAGCCTTGGATATTCCTCTATTCAACACTTTATCTACAGTGGAACCTGGGCTTCAGCTCACATTAGGAAGGGTTCTGCCTGCTCGCGCTTCTCTACAGGCATTACTATGTCCCAATTCCTTGAAGTTGTTGGAAATGAATGACACACAAACTAATTCTTATGCGGATGCAAGTTTTTAAAATATTTTTATTTGTTTACTGAGAAGTAATAACATATCCAGAATACAAAACTTTTTGGTTTTCCTTAAGAATAGATCTTTAATGAGAAATACATGTTACATATTCTTAAAATATATTCCATCGTTTTTCTCACAGCCAGATTTTGATAAGGTCTTTAAGAGAGACTCACAAATGAATTCTCAGATGAATGCATGCAGTCTAGATATCTTTGAGATGCTGGTTGAGCTGATCTAAATGCTTTAAAGAGCCTATTATTTATTATAGTGCAATTATTGAAATTCATGAAAGATACTATAGCTATGTTCTCTGTTTTAAGAAATTAATGTATAGACTTTGCCAAATTAATGAATGTACATTACTAAACTCTCTACTGATGTATAAAACAGATGGGATCTTCTTATTCTGCCTACGCTAATTTATGTTGATAAAGTGTCAGCGAGGAGACACCTACTGTTTTATAACAATTTGCAAAATAATCTGTTTCCTCAATTATTAGTCAGATGTGATCATGACTATTTTTATTATAAAATTAATTTTGCAACAGTGATGTTTAAATATTTACATTTAGAAATGTAGGGAAACTTTTTTGGGGGGGAATTTGTGGAAAATTGCTGCTATATTCACACACAGTGAAACTCCACAAATACAGGATTTGGTCCAGTGCATGTCTTTGGGTCATCCACAGATGATGCTGTGCTCCTGACTTGGACAGGGAAGGAAGGAAGGAAAGAAGGAAGGAAGGGAGGAAGGGAGGAAGGGAGGAAGGAAAGGCTAGAGAAGTTGTGTGAGGGGGTTGAACATGCTCTTATGTTCAGTATATGACAGAAATTGTGTTCTTTACACACATTTACCAATAAAGTATCCTATGAGATTGGGTTCATTCCTCTTGCTGTTAGGAGACAATTTGAAGCTCTTGTAGTGTAAATCTCTTACTGTCTTGCTGAAGTGACAAAAAGTCAGTATTAATTTTATAAACACGTACACTACTAAAATTTACACTATTTTTAACTACTGCTTAACTAATTCAAATTTTTTGAAAAATAAAGAAAATAAATCAATATATTTTATCCTAATTGAATAACATGGATTTCTATCTCAATTCTAAATATTTATATACATTATTTAGGAAAAACACAATTTTTTTAGGAAAAATATCTTTTGAATTATTTTCCTAAGATAGTATTACCATATGGCATGACTTTTTTGAAGTTTAAAACACAATGCTTATCTTTCAAAAAGAGTTTATTAACTTAGATACTGTAAATTAATTATATCATGCGGCTTGAAATATTACAGGGGGGATTATCTTTGAAGATATTGTATAATGTCCCACCGAGTATCAGCAAGTGAGAAATTGCAATTTAATAGACAGCGTGTCATGCTAAAATTGCAATTTGCCCAAGTATTTCTTTTGCTTATTCTTTAGTTAACATATTATACAATTCATTGAACCTGATATTCAAGTCATGTGCAATGTGCTGTTAATTAAGACCACATGCTTTGCAGTTTAAGCATCAGTAGTACTTTTTTGTCCTTAAGAAATTACAACAATGTACAATTAGATTCATTTCCACTATATGAAACACTATCAAATAAATTATATACATTTAAGCCTAGGTAGATATATAAAAAAGTATCTAAGTGTATATGATTTTAAGCCTAACTGGTCTAAATAAGGGGCAATAAACTTGATTATTAATAGAAAATGAGGAAACAAACAACTGGCCTATAACAAAATTATTATGGCAATTTTTAGGCTATATTTCTGTTTCTCAAACATTCTGTGCTTGATGTCATATTCCGTTTGTCCAGTGCCACCATACACATATGGCATTCATCCATTTAAATCTTAATAATGAAGTGGTTGCCATTTAACATAAATTCTGAGACCCCTTGCCTGTGACAGAATTCAGGTCTTTGTGGTTGTAGGACTGGGGCCTTTAGCTCCCAAAGACCACAGACCACTCTAATTTAACATGAGCTTTTGTTTCTATGAGGTCTGAAGGAGAGTGCCTCTTTTTTCAGGAAGGGCCCAGTTCCTCTTTAAAGACTTCACTTGATTAAATCAAGCCAACTCAGGTTAATTTCCCCTTGATTAATTCAAAACCAACTGATGAATTAATTGGCTTCAACAAATTTGGAGCACTAACTACATCTAAAAAAAATCCCTTTCCTAATTACATCAGAGAGTTTCACTCACAAAGGGTATACAGCTGGGAGTGCAAACTTTGAGGATTATCTTAGAATTCTACCTACCATGGGGCACCTGGGTGGCTCAGTCGTTAAGGGTCCAACTTCTGATTTCGGCTCAGATCATGATGTCAGGGTCGTGAGATTGAGTCCTGCGTCTGGCTCCACACTCAACACGGAGTCGGCTTGGGATTCTCCCTCTCCCCGCCTCTCCCTGCTCACACTCTTGGGAAGGGAAGGGAAGGGAAGGGAAGGGAAGGGAAGGGAAGGGAAGGGAAGGGAAGGAAAGAAGGAGTAAAGGAAAGAAAGAACGAAAGAGGAAAGAAAGGAAAAAAAAAAAAGAATTCTACCTACCCCAACTCCCTATAATAAGATACCTGGTATTTTAAATACTAAGGGAAATATACCCCTTTGGCTACCAAAGAGGCCTGTCAGTAATGACAATGACTACGTCAGTCAGAATAGGCCAGGTTATGCCACATTAAGGAAAAAAAAAGAAAAAGAAATCTGAAAGTCCAGTGGATGAATAAAACAAAGATTACTTTACCCACTCTATGTGTCCAGTGGGGACCCTTCTCTTCATGCTAATTCATGGACCCAGAATGACAGGGATTTTACCATTTTGTAACTATGTTCTATACCTCCTTTTCCTGTAGCCCTGATGATTCTTATTGATTTTACCTCTGAGATATCTGTCCATTTCATGTTCTGCTCCATCTACTAGAATCACCTCCAAATTATTTTGCTTCTTTTCTCCTGACTTACAGTCTGTTCTCAATTTAGCAGATAGGATGATCCTTTTAAAAAATATGTCCCGTCACGTCACTCCTCTATTCAGAACTCTCTACATGCTGCCCACTTCACTAGCAGAAGGGTCAGCCTTCTGCAGCTTCCACTTCCCTAACAGCAGTGTGAGCAGGGAAAGAATGATCAAAACAGCCTTTGTGAACCTTAAAATATCCCAAAAGTCCATTAGAATGAGAGTAGATGAATATATTCTCATATATTCAAAAAATGGAATGATTTTATTATTGAAAATGAACTGCAGAAACACAAGAGCACCAACTATAGACACATGATATTTTTCAGAAAACATCATCATTCATAGAATATGTTTTAATTCTAGGATAAAAAAAAATCCACACCCACTACAAAAGCTGCGGTACATATTATGGATACAAAACATATTCCAGGGAACATACTTTCTGAGAAATAGTGCGATATTTGTCAGTTATTATGTATCCTCTACAAATATTGAAATACAGGGTAGAGACATCATGAAACATACTTGCCTGTTCACTGTTTCAATGTGTACTTTGGCTAAAGCCAAGTATTTCATCCAAGAATATATATTAAGGTGAGATATCCAATGGATAGACACTAATGAATACATTGCAGGCTTCAAAATCATTATTTTTTTTAATGTAATGTTTTGGGGTGCCTGGGTGGCACAGTTGGTTGAGCAGCTAACTCTTGGTTTCAGCTCAGGTTGTGATCTTGGGGTTGTGAGGTCAAGCCCTGCATCCAGCTCCGAGCTCGGCGCTGAGTTTCCTTGGGATTCTCTCTCTCTCTCCCTCTACCTCCACCCCACATGTGTGCACGCTCACTCTCTCTCAAATGGATAAATAAATCATTTTTTAAAATATGTAATGTTTGAGTAAAACTTCTAAAATTATCTGAATGGGAAACCTAGTCTGTCTTTTTTATTATTATTATTACTTTTTATCTTTTTTCCATCGTTACTGATTCCTGAAGTGTTTGTTATTCCATGGAGTGAAAAGGGTTACAGTTAATGAATAAAGTGAGTGAAAATCCACAGTCATTTTCATTTAAGAAAATTGGAAAACACACTGCCAGCTGCTCTATTTCTTTCTCTCTTCTTTGGCAGTTATCCTTCATTGTCATCATATAATGTTGTTTTGGGGCAGTGAAGAGGATTTAAAAGGACGTGGTTCTCAAGAATAATATTTGTCTTTCTTGTGTATGTATATTAACCAGAACTATAGTCAATTCAACTTTCTCTTTTTTTTTCAAAGTAGCATTTACATACGGACAACATTGCATCAATTCCAAAACGAATGGAAAAAAAGATGAAAAAGTAGATGAGACATAGTAAGGTAAAAAAAAGCAAGATTAAGATAGACAAACAGAAGAAACACCATGAAAATGACAGAAGGCTAGGGAAGAATGTTGTAGAATGAAATAAAAAACCTGGCTAGTAAATGCACAAGTCATGGCTCAAATCTATCAGGGTTTTGGCAAGAGTACATTGTAGACGTTTAAGACATAGAAGGGACAAGATGTCTCTATAGTGTTCCAAAAGTCGCTATGTTTCCTATTTAGCCTATTTCCCAAGAGAGCATGTGCTATTGAAATTCTTCCAAAATTAGTTGTTAAGTAGTAGTTGCTCCCTTGTAATAAGAACACATACAATGATATTTAAGGGTATATTAAGAAATCATAAATTCCCATATAAATTGCTTAGACTTTAAAGTTTTCTATCATTTATATGTCAGTGAAAGAGAATTCTAAATGGAATAGACTTTAAAAAGATATGAGTATGATAAGTACTTAATTAATGATACATAAGAATTATTTATTTTTTTAAATTTTTTAAATAAAAAATTGTATTTACTTAGAAGCATTCAGAATGTCAACCAAACAGCTGCCACTTTTTTTTCAATTACAGAGTGGCACTCCGTTATTTTGTATAAGCTGCATCAAAGACAACTGAAAATGAAAAAAACTGCCATCCCCATAATATAACTAATTTCTGCTGGGCACCAACCAGAACCTGGTTTAAATTTCCACACCAATTACAACCCCCATACTGTCCCAGGCAAGGCTAGTGGCTGCTGAAAATACCGCCAGGGCAGGGCTCTCTGAAGACACATTCGGTAGTGTGTTAATCATAGAAAAAAAGTACACTTTAAAAACAAATCTTACACATTTTTTCCATTTCATTTTTTTTTTTTTTAAAGAAGTGAGTTGTGCACAGGGGGAGTTAAATGTTTTAGAGACAAGAAAAAAAAAACGCTAGAACCAACTTACTCATCATCATCTTCATCCTCCCCCTCTTCCTTCTTTTTCTTGCTTTTTCAGCCTTGATGACTCCCTTTTTTGCCACATCAGGCTTTCCTTTAGCTTGGTACGCAGCAATATCCTTTGCCTATTTTTCCTTCAACTGAGCAACCTTCTTCTCCTGAGACTGCTTGCTGTCTGTACCAGTGCCATTCCGCGTCTCTCCCAGTTTCTTTGCAACATCACCAGTGGGTGTTCTCCTTTGATCTGGGGGTGATATTCAGACCAAGAAAGAAAAAGGCCAAAGGAGGCCTCTTGGGTGCATGGGGATCCTTGAACTTCTCTTTTGTTTCCCCTTGAGGGGAATAGAAGTTTTCACTTCGGCCTTGTCCACATTTGCCATGTCTTCAAATTTTCTTTTCTTTTTAGCAGGCATGGTCTTCTGCCTCACTGAGAATTTCTGAGAGAACTTGGAGAAGTTGACTGAAGCATATGGGTGCTTCTTCTTGTGCTCCTCTTGGCACAAAGAATGCATATGGTGACATTTTGTCTCTCGGCTTCTTAGGATCTCCCTTGCCCATGTTTCATTGTTTTCCCCAGCGAGGCACAGAATCACCTAGTGTCCTTCTGCTCACTTGCCCTGGCCCTGTCTCTGGGGAGCTCAAGTTACTCCAATGGCTCAGAATTATTTAAAATAAATACCTCTCATTACTTATTATCCATAGAATCTCATAGCTAATTCCAAAGAATTCCATATTCATTTGTAAAACAATTCCGTACTCTTACAACCACATGACTCTATTTCATCTCACTCTGCATATTGATTACACTAGTTTTTGACATAACTCAAATTTGTTTTACTGAACTGGTTCCGTCTAAATTTTTTTGAGATAACCTTTTCATTTTTCCAGTGAATATCAAATTCTATCTCCTCAACTAATCCAAAATGGTATTACTTGTGCTTAACCAATCATAACAAATGTTCCCAATCCATAAATTTTACCTTTCCACATCCCCACCCTTGCCATTCTCGTAGCTCAGGGCTATATTTGCATCACTTTGTACCAAAGCCACTATTTTTTTAGTTTTATAGCAAAAATATGCATTAACCTGGACTTTCCTAAAGTTTTTAACTATAAAACATTTTAGATCATTTTATGAATGTATAAAATGTTTATGAACCTTTTTTCTGGCTTTTAGCTGTAAATACAGCTGTCATGGATATTTGTGTACAGTCATTTTGGAAACAATTTTTCATGTTTGTAGTGCTTAGGAGTAGAAGTAGTGAAATGTTGGGGAGACATAAATATATAAACATTATTAACAACTGTTAACACAGTTTTCTAAACATGGCGTACCATCTTAACCCCTACAATCAATGTCTAAGAGTTTCATTTGCTTCTTCCTCTCCAGTCCTTACAACCTTAATCACCCTGATGTGTGTGCAGTGACCTTCTTACAGTTGTCATTACGTTTCCTTGATCAGTAATGGTCTTCAGTGTATTTTCATGCACATGCCACATGGGCAGCCTCATTTCTGAAGGGACCTTTCAAGCCTCTGACTCTTTTTTTTTTCCCCCAAATTAGATTATTTGTCTCCTATGTACTGATTTTTAAAGGCTTTTTTTTTTTTTTTTTTTTTTTTTTAATGTGCTGGGCACAGATCCTGTTTCACAGGGCCTTAGATGAGCAGTATAAATTTTGATAAAACTCCACTTTTTCTTTATTATCTGTGACTTCTGTGTCTTGTTTAAGAAATATTTGACTACTTCAAGGTCTTTAAAATATTCTACTGTGTTTGTCTCTATAAGTCATAGAGTTTTAGTTGTTATATTTTGGTCTGTACTCCTCCTCCAGTTGATTCCCCCCCCCC
>NW_024424230.1:6478971-6490977 GCF_017311325.1 Ursus maritimus | reverse complement strand
CCCCCCCCCCATGGTATAAATAGAGATTCCCTTTTTTTTTTTTTATACAGATATAGTTTTATTTTTCTAGATTTTGAAATGATACTCACTTTCCAATTGTAATGCACAGGCCCTTTTTCTGAAAATCAAGGAAAAGTATAAGTTTAGGTCTATTTCTGCATGTTTTGACCTTTTATACTATATTTTTTTTCAACCTTACTCATCCATTTCAAAAACACTTCTGTTATATGTATATGGCATTTACAAATGCATTTCAGAATCATTTCGTCAAATTTTATATATAAGTCTACTGGCATTTTATAAGAATGGTATTGAATCTATAGTACAAATTGATAAGTGGCAGCCTAATGATATCAAGACTTCCAATCCATGAACATGGTATATCTGTTCATTTTTAGGTCCTTAATTCCTATTAACAAAGTTTCACTTGCCTTTTTAAGATACATAGATATTTATTTAGCTAGTTTTTAAAACAAATTACTAAATATTAAGTTTGATATAGCTTGAGAGTATAGAGCCTCTGGAATCTACAAACACAGAGGGAACCTGTACACAATCACAGGCTCTTCTCTACAGTAGGGGGGGTGCATTTCCCAGAAAGACTGCAGAAAGGGCAACAAACCTGAGTGAGGTGATCAGCCACTGCTAAAAGAAGAGCATAGATCCCTTTCTACGTCTTCTTCCTGGGGAAGGGCTTGAACCACTAAAAAGGGGAGGAGGGAGTCAAATGCTGATTAAAGCCAGAAGCAGACACTACTTCAAACATATTGAATACCTAAAATTAAAAATCTGATAATAAAAATGCTCTAACGTATGCAGGGCAACTGGACTCTTTTTTTTTTTTTTTTCTCCCTAAGATTTTACTTATTGGAGAGAGAGTGAGTGAGTAAAAGAGAGCACAAGATGGGGGAGGGTCAGAGGGAGAAGCAGACTCTCCGCTGAGCAGGGAGCCCAATAAGGGGCTTGAATCCAGGACTCCAGGATCATGACCTGAGCTACCCAGGTGCCCCTGAACTCTTAAAATAGATTGTTAGGAATACAAAATAATACAGCCAACTTGAAAAACAGTTTAGAACTTTCTTAGATATTTAAACACACACTTACCATATGACCCAGCAATTCCACTCCTAAATATTTATGTTCACACACAAAAACCAGTTTTATGTTTTAGCTCTCCATACATAGTCTCTAACAAATAGAAACAACCCAAATGCCCTTCTATTTGTAATATATTAACTGTGATCAATCTTTACAATGCAATACTACTTATCAGTGAAAAGATAAGCTACTGATACAGCATAAATACTAGATGCAACATGCTGAGTAAAAACACACCAGAATAAAATGATCACAGACTGTATGATTCATTTATATTATGTTTTGAAAAGACAAAACTATATGGACGGTAAATAGATCAATGTTTTTCAGGATCTGGGGACAGAGAGGCAACAACTATAAAGGGTATGAGGTAACTTGATTATGAAAATGTCCATATATTGACTGCATTGGTGGTTATAATGCTGTATGAGTCTGTTACAATCTAAGGACCTAGACATTTAAAAATGAATTTTAATGTATGAAAGTTATTACCTTAATTAAGAAAAAATCACAAAAATCAACTTTAACCCTTTAGACTCCCCAATCCCCCACCCCATTTCTTCTTTGTAGTTAGAGAAAGATAGTCATAATTTCAGACCAGGAAAACTTTCATTACTAAATATGGACTCTTGGTTTTCTTGTTTGTTTGTTTATCTGTGTATTTATTCATACATATATACATGAATTATTTGATAATGGATTCTCAAAATATGTGCCAAGAATGAGGCTATGCACCAGGCATAAATGAAAAAGTTTTAACTGCTAAAGGCACTGGACAATTCCTTTCACCAAAATCAACTGTAAAACTAGACAAAATAGATGATGTACTGGGTTTTAGCCAGTGGCTAATATTAGCTCGTGTCAGCACTACTTGGAAGAATTTCACTCAGTTCTCTGCCTCAGAACCACTTCTGACCCAGGGTGAAGAGAGAACATAACACTGGAATATGAACAGAGCACAGGAATCTTGCTGAGCTGAGGAGGCAGAGGTCAAAGTTTGGGTCAGTTGAAGCAGTGGGAGTTAGGTGTCCTGGGTACTGGAGAGCAGTTAGCTATGCAGAAAAGGAAGCTGGGTGGGGGTATTATCCATTAGTTCTGGGCTGCAGCCTGGGTTCTAAATGAGCTGGGCACAACCCCCTAAGGCTTATTGGGTAATACCTAATACAAGGATCAGAACAGAATGGGGACATTTGAAATCGAGCAGGGCTGGTGAAGCACCTTGTCAGTGGATGGTTTTCATGGTGAAGGGATGCTCATTAACAAATCATTAACACATCAGCATACACCTGAGACCCTAAAGAGTTGCCATATTCAAAATTAAAACTGAAAAATTTCAAAAATGTTTACTTATTAACCCATTTAAAATAGCAATAATAATACACTAAATGGAAATGTTAACAATATAATTTTAGGAAAATAATTATATCTTCCAAAACAAACCAAACTGTAATAAGTAGTACTGTTTTACATTTTTTCAAATGACTTAAATAATTAGCCTAATAGAAGTCAACTGGATTCTAGGTCCGCCTTCTTTATTCAGTCTGACTTGACCTGTTGTTTGGTGGAAGTATATGAAGGAAAATATATAGATATTAGATATTTAATATCCTTTTAAAATAGGAGAAATACTATGCTTTTCTGATAATTTTGGATATTCTTTTTTGTTTCTACATTTCAAATAAAAATTTGGTTGTTTCTTAGTAACTAGCTGCAAAGGGGAAGCTGGGATCATATCAATGAATGGCTCTTTTCCATATATATGGTTTTGTAACATCAAGTAAGCATTGTCCACTTGGGTTCAATGAATTATGGAGATCTTTAAAATGTTGACACATTTCATTATACACTGTAAAAATTGGCAGTCCTAATATCTGTATGGATCTCATGAGAAACATTTTAAGTTTTGTCAAACCTCTGAAAGAAGATAGAAGGTTTCCAAAATTCTCTCTCTCTCTTTTCTTCAAATATCTCAAATAATATAAGTAAAAATAAATACTGTTAATTATTTTCTTTGGAGTGACAGCACAGGCTCCCTTTGTTAATTTTTGAAAAACTCTGCAAAATACTTGTCTGAATAAATATAATTTGTCTTTCAGTTACTTTAAGTCATAATGATGTTGCATTAAAAAATTAAAAAGTGATTGGTTCGGCATCAAACTCTGTATCCAATGGATTTTTCTCCAAAACCCATCATTCTTCAGTATTTAGCACAATACTTCCTTTATATTTTCTCATACTGACTATTCAAAAGTACGCTCGAAGTTACAGGATTTAAAAAATTACTAATTTGTACTGCTTCTCCAGGGTATTCATAAGTAAAATGTGGCTTTTTTTTTAAATGTAGATATGGAAAGTTGAAGAATACATACTTACTATCACACTTCGATGCCACTGTTTCGATTTCTGTGAAGACATCAGCAGATTTTTCAGCCAATGCTTAAGCACCATCTCTATAAATGTCAACATGGTAAAAGGCCAA
This sequence comes from Ursus maritimus, assembly GCF_017311325.1. NCBI lineage: Eukaryota > Metazoa > Chordata > Mammalia > Carnivora > Ursidae > Ursus > Ursus maritimus. The sequence continues at coordinate 6,487,400 of NW_024424230.1, read as the reverse complement.
AAAAGAAAAATCCCACACATTGTATTTATGAAAATGGACTTAAATTAACAGATCTCTTGGAAGCATATTGGAGTGCAGCACACTACACTTTGAGAATTGCTACTCTAAATTATACTTCCTGTAGAACCACCCTAACTTAGATTAGAGAGTCTCTGCCAAGACCTGCAGGGTGACATTATATGATTTATGTCTTGCTAGGTTTGAGCTGCTTGGGAAATATCTATGGGATTCCCTAGATTTACCCTACACCTTTACAAATTTCAAGGTGTTCAAACACTAACTGAATTTCTGTAAGGCAAAAATTATCTCTTTGAGGATGAAACACAGTGTGAAAATATCTATAAAATATAAAATGCTCAGTATTACATCTAACATCACTAGACATATAAATTTAAAACATGCAATTTATACTAAACCAGTGATCAATAGAAATCATACTCACCATGTCTCAGATGGTGAACTTAGAAGACTATAAGTTTTAAATAGATTTATTTTAAAAAATGAAGAAAATAAAATGATTTTAATGAATGGACAGATAGAGAAATCAGATAAATGTAAAATAAAATAAAACAATAAACCAAACAGAAATTCTAGAACTAAGAAGTAAAACAATTGAGTAAAAATTTACCTGAGTGGATATGGCATAAAAGAAAACCTATAGATTTAAAGGCAGATGAGTAGAAATTATGCAATCTGAGTAACAGAGGTGATGGGTTAAGTGGTAGGTACAGATCCCAGAATAAAAATAATCAGTGACTTAAAGACCTATGTATAAGACTTACATATGAGATGGATAAAGGAAAAAATAGTTCAGAACAAGTATACACACATACACATACATACACATATGTATTTGCCTATTTTTATATACAAATTGGTAAAAAGTACGCATATATAAAAAAACCAATGTATTCCTTTTAAAAATTTATGAAAACTGATGAAAATGTAAGATGAAATTTATAACATATGTTGGTATAAACTATAGTAACAATTACCAAAAAAAGGGGGGGACAGGTAAATAGATTTATGTCATACTAAGGTTATTATGTTTAGAAAGTGAGAATGTTCAGAGGGGAGGGGGGTGGGGGAATGGGATAGACCGGTGATGGGTAGTAAGGAGGGCACGTATTGCATGGTGCACTGGGTGTTATACACAACTAATGAATCATCGAGCCTTACATCGGAAACCGGGGATGTACTGTATGGTGACTAACATAATATAATAAAAAATCATTAAAAAAAACAATTATGATGAAATAAAGATAAAGTACATTAAAGAATAAACCTCTTTTGCAAAAAAAAAAAGAAAGTGGGAATGTTAAAGAGAAAATTAGGAAATTTCAAGTAGGAAATAAAAAATGCCAATTATGAAGAATGAGGGGGAGATTGAAGTCAAAATTTTTGTGATATTTAATGTGAAATTTGACAGATACAAAAATGACTCAAAATAGACCCTGATAAACAAAGAACCCATATTGTTAGCCTAGAGCAACCATTACTGGAACAATAAAATTAGATTAAAATCCATAGAGGAAATAAAATTGGACATTAAAATATTTAATTAACCAGAAAAACAAGATAAAGGAAGAACAAGAGAACAAAAACAGAAGAGAACAAATAGCAATGTGGTAAATTTAATAACAAAAAATTTAATGGAATATAAATTGAACGAGCATTCAAATTAAAAGGCAATGTTTTTCAGCCTGTATAAAGGAAGAAAACCAAACTATACTCTGTTAATTAGAGTAATATGAAACAAGAGAACATATGCCTTAAAAATAACCGGGGATGGGGAGGAGTGAATACTTTGCACATGGTAATCATTAGGGAAGTGGTGTGGTTATAACATTAGATAAAGCAGACTTTAAGACAAAGACCGTTTTCACAGAGAGATAAGATGGTGTAACAATGAAATGAACAATGTCCTATGAATATGTAACGTTCTTAAACATATATGCAACAGATAACAGAGCACCAAAAGCCATGAAGCAAAAGCCTAGCAGAAGTAATACAGAAATACATAAATCTACAATCACAGTCAGGTATTTTAACAGTATTCTCTTAGAAAACGATAAAGGCTATGGAAATCCATAAGGCTACAAGAGACATAAACATAACTAACAACCAGATTTTCCTGATTGATACGGGAAACAACACCTCATGAAACAGTATACACTATTTTCAAGTGCACATAGAATATTCACCAAGATAGATCATATAATAGTGGTCAGTCAAAAGCTTCAATGAATTTTAAATGACTGAAATACTACTTCTTAATCTGAATATCATGGAATGCTTTAGACATTTGTCTCAATCAGCCTAATGAAATTAAGAATGACATTGTTTAAAAAAATGAGTTTACTTTTTTCGTATTTGTCCATCCTTTTCCCATTAGTCATTGTTGCTATAAATTTATAGTATAGTTATTAGTAATATCTATAGTTGCTATAGGAAGATGAAGATTTAGTATAAACCATGCAGTGATTTTTCTGCATGTCTGCAATTATTATATCACAAATATCAACATTTATTAATAATTTTCTTATGCTGGCTAACTGAACAAAAGTATTTAATTCTGCTGTAGTTATTACTGTTTCCTTTCGAGTCCTCAAATACCATCATTATTTTAACCACTCTTTTCCTTCACTGTTACTACCTTATTTCTTAATTCTAGTACTGTAAACTTTGTGGAATATAAACAGTTTCCATCCATGGAATTAGAAACATACTGTTCTAAATTTTTTTACCTAAATATTCTGAGGTTTTAATCTTTATCTTCTGCTCTTGAATCCCATTTTGTTTACGCTTAATAAAAATCTCTGGACTTTTCCCCACAATATATACTTCACCATAACAGATTTCCTTTTGATTTACTTAACAACTTCTTATATCTTTCTGTTAAATCCAATATCACACCGCCAAGTCTCTTGTTGATATAGATGATTACATTTTCCAATCAATTTACAAACACTAATTATTATGTCAGAGGCTAATATTTAGTGGCTTCTTGCTAATTAGAGACCTGTCTAGGCACCAACAAAAAACTTGATTTTTCTCTACAACACAACTAATTTTTATTAGCAAAAGTTTATGTTGGGAAAACAGATGCTTTGTAGATCAGGGTATGTGTCTTTTATCACATACCGAGAGTGTGGCAGAGTAAACACTATATAGGAGCTTTATCATTTTGACTAGTCCAACATATTCCTCCTAGTAGCATCTTTAGTAAAGTCATAAGGAAAAATAACCCTTCTGAAAATTAAAATAAAATGCTGTGAATTACTGTGGTCTTATAACTTGATGATTGATGAAATAAAGAAAGAATCACGCATCTCCTTTTCCATTCCCATTGGCTAACTTACGTACTTTTGGAAACAACATTAATAAAAAGTCACAAACCAATTCATTTGAACTACTGCTTTGCAATATTAACTTGTTCCCATTTTCACAGTGACTATGTGTCAGCACTAAGACACACCAAGGGAGTCTTGAGTGAGATACAACATTAGTATTGTTCCCACATTTAAACACCTCCCATTTTTAAGTCTTGATAAATTATAATTTTGTCATTTAATTGATAATATCGTAGTAGATTACATAGACTTTTTACCTGAAAGGGCACAAAACCTATGGATTGAGGGCATCTCTGCACACTGGAAGCACTTATGAAATATATGAAAAAGTCAGTTTTCATGAAGAGCCACATCTGAAGATTGTTTCAGTAGATCTGGGACATTTCCAGAGATCTGTATTTTAAAAATACTTATGCACATCAGTATTAAAAACTACTCTAATTATTATCTTGATGTGTTTTTAATTAAAAATGAAATATAATTAACTATGTATTGAAGTGATCTTTCTTTACAAAGACCGAAAAATAAATTTATATTCAATTCTTTTCTTTTTCTTTGAAGGAGAAAGAGCTGCTGAAGGTATTTTGGGAGATATAGATTGTTGTTAACAATAAAGTTATTATACAAAAATTAAACTGTATTTTTAAATAGCCACATCAGTTTGCTGCTCTAATCTAAACACAGCCCAGGGCAGTCAAGGGCAGGCTAGACAATTTCGCATTTGTACGTAGCAAGCAGATCTTGCCTGCTCATGCTGAGATTCTGCTTTTATCTGTGGACTTACTTGCCTTTTGCCTTTCCCTGTAGAATAAAAATACATGGGAAGCCCTCTCTGTACTTTATATATGGACTCTGCTGTGAAACCCAGCAATGGTCCCATAGCCAGGGCATAATGTTTCAGAGGGTGGCCAATATCCCTCAGATGCTCCAACCTGAACATAGTAGGAGGGAAGCTCATAAAAGTTTATTCATTTCTTTAAGATTATGGACTATGAGCAACACTTTTTTTCTTTTCAAAAAAAATCTTATTCAAAACTTTCAAGAGATTTTATTCAGACATACTCACATGTAACCAACTGGAGGTTTTTTGCTTTCAATAAAAATAATAATGGCACATTTAGAATAATGACTAAGGAGAAAGTGGTTTGTTTTGTTAGTGATCACTGGTGAAGTATGAGCACAGGAATTAGTCATCAAAATGTGTGGTTATGTAGTCTAATATGAGTGGATATATATACATATATATATATATATATTTTTTAAGATTTTATTTATTTATTTGACACAGAGAGAGAGAGAGAGAGAGAGACAGCCAGCGAGAGAGGGAACACAAGCAGGGGGAGTGGGAGAGGAAGAAGCAGGCTCCCATCAGAGCAGGGAGCCTGATGTGGGGCTCGATCCCAGAACCCTGGGATCACGCCCTGGGCCAAAGGCAGATGCTTAACGACTGAGCCACCCAGGCACCCTTGAGTGGATAAATATTAATGAGATGAATAATGATGTAGAAGAAATAAAAGAGGCCCCAGTGATCTGGTTCTAGTTCCGTGAACCATGTCCCTGCAAGATGGCCTCCACTCATTTAGACCCTCCCAGTTCTGCTGGCATCATTTCATTTCCTAGAAAACAAATGCACAAACTCTGTTTCACACATTTTCACATTTGTATTTTAACCTAGATCTGCTTCCTTCCAGATTTTGCCTTGCCACATGTGTCATTGATTTTTAAGTCTTAGATTTTTAACTGACAACCCGTAGAGAGATCTATCCTGTATGCCTAAGCTAATAAGGTCCCCTCGTACCTTCCATTCCACATTACTCAATCTTATTTTTCCTTATGGTTCTTATCACTAAATGAAATTTCCTTATGGAAAATTGTCTGTTTCCTATAACTTTATTGTACTAGAGATACTGTTCTATTTACTACTTTATCTTTAACATGTGAAAGAGTAGTTGGAACAAGGCAAGTGTTTAAGATGTATCTTGAATTTTCACGAATGAAGAAAAAATACTATATTATGTTATTTGGTGTTTGTAAATTTTTTACAGAATAACTCATAAAATTTATTATGGAAATATTCTGCTCACCTATTTAATCTACATGTTAATCAATTCCATTAACTTTTTGAGCAAAATAATTATTTTTATCAGAAATAAATCTGTTATACTTTCTGCCTAGATCAAATCACAGTAGGTTGCAATTTAATATTGTAGCATCATTTTTCCAACAAAAATATTCAGAAAGCCTCTTCTTTCACTTTTAGTATATTTTATTAAATTTATCACTGCATGAAGAATAAAGGAAATACTAGTGTATTACTAGTGTAATAACTGGTAAAAGCCAGTTATTCTGAAGGCTTATTCTGCATCTAAAATGTCACTAGTAAAACAAAGTATTCATATATTCATATAGCTTAAGGAAAATATTCAAAAACAGACATTTAAGGTGGTGAGTACTCTTGCCTTTTCTAGCATTTGGTGTTTGTCAAAAATCCTTGGCACTCCTTGGTTTCTAGATGCATCATTCTAATCTTTGCTTCTGTCATCACATTACTTTCTTCTCTCAGTGTATCTGTATTGCTTCTGCTTAAAAGGACATCAATCACACTGGATTAGGGACCATCTTTCTTCTGTGTCTGCATTTTAACTTGAGACCTAGATCTCAAGTCTTAGTTTCTTATACCATTTTTTCAATAAAAGTACCAGGGCTCATTTTAAAAATGACTGATTCTAGAAGTATGGCGGGAAATATACAAGATGAACCTGGAGCATCTTGCAATGTCAGAAAGTAAGAAGATGCTAAAAAAAAAAAAAAAGAAAAAGAAAGAAAGAAAGACAGTGACACAGGTGCTAGCTAAAAGAGTTCCAAATGACAAAACTGGGGATATATATACAAAAACAAATAAATAATGTAGTATAAAATCCTCAGTATAAAATAAATATCTATGAATCCATAATGTTATCAATAACAGTTAAATAAATACATAAATGAGTGATAATAGGCAAATCTCCTATGCAGAAAAATTCCAAATAATTAATGTACTTTTTAGGATTCATACACTTTTAAGGATGTGGAACATAATTCCCAACACTAAGTGTGGGATGTGCATAGTGACTTCCTTACAGAATACAGTATGGAATGGGATAAAAGTAACTTTATGAGGGGACACTTGACAAAAGCCATTTCAACCAGGTAGTTAGGGTTGTAGTATCAGCAGTGATAAGCCATGTTGATTTGATATCATGTGATGAAAATGGTACTTTATCTGTATGGACTTCCTCCCAAAATGCATAATTCTTGTCTAATTATAAGAAGAACATTAGACACATTTCAATGGAGAGGTACCTAACCAGTATCCTAAAAACTGTCAATATCATCAAAAATAAGAAAGGCCTGGGGTGCCTGGGTGGCTCAGTTAGTTAATCCGACTCTTGGTTTCGTCTCAGGTCATGGTCTTGGGGTTGTGAGATTGAACCCCTCATGGGGCTCCGTGCTCAGCGGAGAGTCTGAGATTCTCTACCTCTCCCTGTCCTTCTGCCCATCCCCCCTCTTTCACGCTCACTCTCTCTTTTTCTCTCTTTAATAAATAAATAAAATCTTAAAAAATATATAAAGGTCTAAGAACCATCACAGCCAAGAGGAGCCTCAAGAGACATGAAATCTTAATGTAATATCCTACCTTGGGTGGGATCCTGCAACAAAAAAAGACAATAGATACAAAATAGGGTTACTTAATATGACTATCAATACAGGTCCATATACTATAACAAGTGTACCATGCTAATGTAAAATGTTGGTGTTTTAGAAAGTTGCATGGGGTATTTGAGGAGTCTGTATTATCTCACAAATTTTCTACAATCTAAAATTGTTCAGAAAATAAAGTTGATTAATAAAGATAACTTACTACAATGATTCATTTCATTAATGATTCTATAGTCCTATATAGCTATATGTATCTGTATATGTCTTATATATACGTGATTCTATAGTCAGATATATATACTATATATATCTCATATATCTATACTATATAGAGAGATATAAATATCTCCAGCATATTAGTTGTCATCTTATTGAAGGTTTGAGACAACATTTATGAAAGTTCATCAATATTTAATAGAATATTTTCCCACATATATATACATATATATATACACAATACATATCTTTGTATGTGTGTATATACATTTATCACAATAGTATCCAAAGGTCTAAGATTATTGTTTAACTATTAAATTATTGGAAGCATACTCTGGATGCCTTTAATAACTAGTTAGATCCAGTAAAATGAATTCCTTTATATTTTTTTCTTTTTGGCTCATAATAAAAGCATTTCTATTAATATATAGGACCTATTATGCAATCTAGATTTACAAATCTAGGTCTAACTTAAAAATATGATGTGAACATCCAGCACCTAAAATATCTCCCCCATGTTTTGCCACATTGTATAAATATCATTGCCCTATTTCCTGCATAAATGCTACCTTTTGCAAACTCTTGAGGGGCACCTGTGTGGCTCAGTCAGTTGGTCAACTGTCAGACTCTTGATTTCAGCTCAGGTCATGATCTCAGGGTTGTGAAATGAACCCCACATCTGGCTCTCTGCTGGACATGGAGCCTGCCTAAGATTCTCTCTCTCTCTCTCTCTCTCTCTCCCCCTCTCCCACCCTCTCCCCTCCCCACCTCATGCTCTCTCTCTTTAAAAAACAGAAAAAAGAAAAAGAAAAAGATACCCCTTGAAAGATTTTTTTTTTTTCATTTCTGGTGTCCCCTGGAAAGGAGTATGTTTATCAACCAATATCTAAGTGGAAATAATTTTGCAACAGTGGTATCTTAGTGAGAAACAATGTCTATTAAAATGAAAAAGAGGAGGGGATGCCTGGGTGGCACAGCGGTTAAGCGTCTGCCTTCGGCTCAGGGCGTGATCCCAGTGTTCTGGGATCGAGCCCCACATCAGGCTCCTCCGCTCTGAGCCTGCTTCTTCCTCTCCCACTCCCCCTGCTTGTGTTCCCTCTCTCACTGGCTGTCTCTATTTCTGTCAAATAAATAAATAAATAAATAAATAAATAAATAAAT